>NW_027280770.1:0-225000 GCF_046629955.1 Centroberyx affinis
AGTTAAATAGCGATTCTGTCAGGTAGTGTTTCAACTGGGTTTTTAAAGGCCCATATATAGCAATAGCAAAACACTTTTAGATGAAAGCTTCCGATAGACATCCAGTCTTTAAATTTGACCATTTTCATGGCATAAATTACAAGTATTAATTACTTTGGGTGGGAAAGCCTCTGAAACAGCATTTAGACCATCATGGGACACTAAAACAGTGGTTCTCAACGTGGGGTCCTTGAGGGGGTTCCAGGGGGTCCCAGGCATATTGATGAATTGTTAAACTTCACTATTATTTAATTTACAAGAAGTTAACACAGTTAGAGAATGTAGAAGAATGACTGTTTTGATCATAGTTTCACTGTTATCTCTCTACCTACAATACAGATAGTCATGGAACTCTGGACAAAATCATATCTGACAATTGGGGGTCAACAAATGGGGGTCCGTGGCCCTAATGTGGACTAAATTAGGGGTCCTTGATATGAAAAAGGTTGAGAATCACTGCACTAAAACGCTCCATTGAAACCCAGACTAATGAAATTCTTTAATGTGGGTTAGCAGCAGGGAGGAAGAAGGTTTTAGTGCAGGTTTTACAGACGGACACCCCTCAAGGTGCTGAGTCATTGACTGGCTGATATCCGATTTTTTAATAAAAGGCCAACATCAGCCATATACTGTATATTGGCAAACCGATATATTGGTCTTACCCTAGTGCCAGGTCATGTTTGATCAGACTTTATCCCAAGGACCCATATGGGAAGACTTTAGTTGTTGATTTAGTGTTGTAGAACTGTCTACACTGCACATGGGGAGATAATAGTGGTGCGAGTGAAACCTCTTATTACAAAAGTCATTCTTAAACATTCTCTAAGTGCGGTAATTCCTAGTGAATGAAAACGTAGTGAAATGAAGTTCTTCCTCATTTTGCTGGGGAACCCCCCCCCCCCCCTCAAGGGCCCCCTGGCATCCCGTCAAAGACCCTTAGGTGTCCCTGTTCCCCACCTGGAGAACCGCTGATCTACATGTCAGAGAATTCCGGGATTTCCCAGCATGGAAGCATGGAAGTGCATTTGAAAAAGTACTTAGCAGTGGCATCCATCATCCCTGCTGCATGGCCTGAGTCAGTCCTCACATGAGACATTCCTCTCTGACTCAGCCTAACGACCCGTTTAGAGCATACAAATCACTGCAGCATTTTTCAAAGAGTGGGTTGGGAGCTAAAAACAGGCTGTTAATATGCTGTTAATATCATTGAAGACTGGTAAATTCGGCATACATCCAATCCACTAAGCAGCATTTTAGTTTTAAAAAATGTAGTCTTTTAGAATTGTTTTGCCTGTTGTTCCTACAATCTTCCACTAAAATACACCATGGTGGATAGAAGCAAGCAGTGTGAACCAATTAAAAAAAGTTGAAATTAAATTGAAATAAGAGTTGCTTGGTGGATTACATATGCACTGCCCGTCAAAAGTCTGGGGACACCACATTTTTCTTTATTTTTACTATTTTCACAGACAGACATCAAAACTATGAAATAACACACACGGAATTATGCAGTGACTAAAAAAGTGTTCAACAAATCAAAACTGTCTTATATTTTAGATTCTTTAAAGCAGCCGCCCTTTGCCTTGATGGAAAGGCAAAGGCTTTGGAAAGAGATTCATACATTAGGCATCGACTTCACTATCTCTATTTGTCTAAGAAACTAATTTCAAGCATTTAAGCATAAGCCTTTAGATCAAAATGGCTTTAAGAAAATGAAAAACATGAGCAGTAATGAGCAGGAGAAATGTATGTCTAGCTTACATATGAGGTGTCTCAGGATTTAGGAAAATCCACTTTTATTGAACATAATAAAAGTATAATATTTAATACAATTATTGTCAATTATTAATTCTTTCTTCTCTTGATCAGCCAATCTTTTAAACTCATCTGAAAATCCAAACATGTGATTTGACAAATAAGCTATTAGTTTATGTGTGATAATAATATGTAACGTTAATATCTCTGTGAGGGAATCTGTCAGTTGTCTTTGAGATTGACAGCTTTGGCGCGTCACGGTGGCCCTCGCGCATAGTAAGGCCCGCCTCCAGGAAGAAGAAAACAATCTACTAAAACTATCTTTGTATCAAGATGGATCTTCCAAATGTTGTTTATTTCACAGATATGTGTTTCCTTGCGTATTGCTATCAAATGATTGCGTTTGCTGTAACGTTACCGTGCGCTACGTGAAGTTGCAGGACCTTTGGCGAATGGTAATCCCGAATCCGTGATCAGCATTGCTTGCTTCAATTAGATGCGTTTACATGGAGCCTTTTAATCAGAATAGTAGCCCAATCAGAATAAAAATGCCTCATATAAACTCAATCAGAATAAACTGCCGATCGAATGAAATTTCATTCCGTTTGAGAGGGCTGGTTTAACCCTTTCATAATCCGGTCGATGGATAAAATTTTACACTCATTCTGATCACTTTCTTTATCTCGCCTCTTTCTGCACACGCTCGCGTATTTAACGTAAGTAACGTCAATAACGTTACCCTTTTGTCCGGGAGGATTCGAACGGATGTGTTTGTTATTAACCCCGGGGCGCTCAGGCATGATGTGGGCGGTGCAGCCCGTTTTTATATCGAGTCCTGACTCCGCCTCTCCGGGCCGGTTTCGGTTTACAGCGGTGAAAATTACAAATGGACCCGATCATTGCGGGGGCAAAACAAAACGTCTTTTTCTGACACTTACGCAGTCGTACGTTTTGATAAAGCTGTTGCTTCGTCAGAAAGAACAGCAGGAAAGAAATAACTGACGCAGGTCCATCATCTTAAAAACGTAAGCCCATGTTAGAGAGCTGGATTCGGTGTTTTGCGCATGTCAGAAACTTTTATTCTGATTCCATACTGTGGAGCATGTAAACCGATGTAAACGCACATCTTAATGCGATCGTTATATTTAGCGCTCACGTAAACACTTGTGTGGCGATCTTCCTTCGGAATGATTTCATTCAGAATGAAAAAAAAAAAATGTCTCATGTAACCGCAGCTTGACATCTACCGGTGCTTGTTGTTATAATCGTTGTGCCGACATTATCAGGTAAGCGCAAAGTTTATATGCTTTACTCACAGCTGTGTGAATTGACCTGGATATGAAGCATCCGCAGCGCAAAATAATATAAAGTTAGTTTCCAAAGAGAAAAGACAGAGCCCTCTCCCCTCCTCTCCGTTGATATGCTTTACTCACATCTGTGTGAATTGACCTGGATATGAAGCGTCCGTAGCGCAAAATAATATAACGTTAGTTTCTAAAGAAGACGGAGCCCTCTCATCTCTCCGTTTATATGCTTTACTCACAAGTGTGTGAATTGACCTGGATACGAAGCATCCGTAGCGCAAAATAATATAACAAAGAGATAAGAAGGACCCCTCTCCTCTCCTCTCCTCTCCTCTCTAATTCAGCAGCGGCGGTCATATTTCAGCATATAGGGGAAACACTGAGGTGTGTCCAAACTTTTGACAGGCAGTGTACAGCTATATGCCGAATTTACCACAAGACCCTACCGATTCATCAAAGGTCTTCAGTCGTGCTCTACCAGCTATGTACCTTTGCCAGTAAGCAAGACTACATTCAATTACCGGATTTTTGAATGAAGTTTTGCAGGACGTTCCTCTCCATACACTTATCTGGGAGAGATTTCCTAATGAAAACTAAGGGGACAAAAATGGGTCCTCAGGAAAAAGTTTGTGGCTCACTGGTTTATACGGGAGCTGTTAAACGTGCATAACCAATCAAACAGAACTAAACAAAGAAAAATAGCCTCCTTTAAGGTTATAAATGCATATTGAATTAGCCATAGGGGAGTGTATTCCTCTCTACGTCTGTTTCTTGCTCTGTCGTCAGCTTGTTAAGAACAGAAACCTCCAGTCGCAAATATTAATGAGCCGTGTGTTTTTTATTCTGCAGTAGTAGATTGTGCTCTGATCACATTGGCAACTACCCAGAAAAGCCTTTCTTTTGTCTTCACTTCAACTCTGCATTCAATTCAGTGGCATAATAAATGTACATACTGCCATATCTCCTTTCATTGATTATTGGTGGATGATAATATATAACTAAATAATTATTTACAGTAAAAAGGATGTACTGGAGGGTAAACCCACTTAAACTCAGTTTAGCCACCATTTTATTTGCAGGATAGAGGTTACCATCTAGTTAGGCTGACATAAATCTTTATGAGTTAAAGTATTTATCATAGCAAATGGTATCAAATTGATGGAGATAGATTTTATGGAGATAAGTTATTTTTATTGGAAAAAAGGCACAAGGTAACACTTTACAATAAGGGTCACAAAGTTAAGGGTTAGTTAATGCTTAATAAGCATTAACTAACCCTTAATTAACAGTTAACTAATGTGTCTGGTAATCATTTACTAATGGTGTTCATGTTAACTAAGGTATTCATTTATAGATTATTTACTAGTCATCTTTATAAACTATTACATAATGTATAAATTAATACCTTAGCTAACATGAACACCATTAGTAAATTACACATTAGTTAACTGTTAATTAAGGGTTAGTTAATGCTTATTAAGTATTAACTAACCCTTAACTTCGTGACCCTTATTGTAAAGTGTTACCAGCACAAATTACTGATCATCTTTAAGTGCAATTGATTCAAAAATTCATAAATTCATATTGTTGGTTGTTGGAGGTCATAGTTTGTAATTTTAAATGCTATATATCAAATATACTTGTTTATAAGTCTGAAGAATATGTCTAGCACAATACAGCGATATATATCTCTCTGACTTCCAGTCATTTCTCTAGCCGCTTTCATCCTCCTCTCCAAGCACATAGGGTCATTTCGTTCCAGAGGAACCTGGAATCTGTTAAAGTAAATTTAGACTTCAGCTCCGCAGACCTGTTGTGAGCTATTAGCACAGTTCCAGTCAGAAGATGTTACCGTCATGAGCTGTTACACATTGTTAGTGAAGACATTAGCTCCTGGTTCCAGTCATATTACACGGTCTTGAAATCGCCGTCCGACATGAAAAGCCACTTTCACCACCTCTCCTGTCATGAAACACTCAACGTCGCTCACTTCACTTCCTTCACACTGTCCCGCAAAGTCGGAGCGGCTCGTTCATGGGAAAATAGTCCCATGGGAGTTGGTCACCTTTTTTAGTGCCAATCATGTTGTCAGATATCGGGTAAGGTGACCCACGAGTGTTAAAACCACTCAGTACCGACATGATGTCATCTCACAGAGCAGCCACTTGCTCACATTCAATTATAGAAGCACCCCTGGATGCAAATGAAGGCCTGAAACGGCTCTGTATGCTAATTTACTTTGGTTTCTGACAACAATAAGCCATTGTGCTCTGTATGTGTGTGTGTGTGTGTGTGTGTGTAGAAGGTGATAACACTGATTTGGTCCAGGTGCATCCCAACCACATTAAGTGGATTAAGTGACATAAAAGTGTGATCATGATTGATGTGTGTGTGTGTGTATGTGTGAAAGAGAGAGAGGGAGAGAGAGAGAGAGAGAGAGAGAGAGTATTTGGTTGCTTTTTAGCAGTGGTGGAAGAAGTACTGAGATCTTTTACTTAAGTAAAAGTAGCAATACAACAATGTAAAGATACTCCATTACAAGTAAAAGTCCTGCATTCAAAATCTTACTTAAGTAAAAGTATATAAGTATGTAGCAAAATATACTTCAGTGTCAAAGTAAACATACTCATTATGCAAACTGTCCCCATTTAGAGAGTTATAGTTATAGTTTTCATAAATTATTGGAATATTAATACTGATTTATTGACATACATGTACATGTAAGCAGCATTTTAAAGTTGTCAACGTGACGCTAATCTTAACAATTTAGCTATACTTTTGGGTAGTCTACTCTATAACAATGCTATTTTATAGTTATTTTATAAAGATGATCAAATGTTTTAAATATACTGAAAAGTAACTAGTAACTATAGCTGTGAAATAAATGTAATGGAGTAAAAAGTACAATATTTCCCTCTAAAATGTAGTGGAGTATAAGTACAAAGTAGCATAAAATGTAAATAGCCAAGTAAAGTACAAGTACTTCAAAATTGCGCTTAAGTACAGTACTTGAGTAAATGTACTTAGTTACTTTCCACCACTGCTTTTTAGTCATTATTTATCCAAGGAAAGTCGGGTGAGCTTCATGCTTCACGTTCATACAGTTACGCATTCACACTGGGACCAGTCTGCTGCTGTTGGCACTGAGGAGCTCCACTGGAGCAGCTGGGGGTTCAGTGTCTTGCTCAGGGGCATGAAAGTAGTTGTTGAGGGAGGAGAGAGTGATACTCATTCACTTTCCCCACCCACATTTTCCCAATCAGCCTGGGGATTTGAACCAGCAACCATCCAGTCACAAACCTGCTTCTCTAACCCAGTGATTCTCAACCTTTTTCATATCAAGGACCCCCTAATTTAGTCCACATTAAAGCCACAGATCCCTATTTGATGAGATTATGTCTCTCGGACCCAAATCTGAGCATATTTTTATTGCTAGATATGATTTCATCCAGAATTCCATGACTATCTGTATTGTAGGTAGAGAGATAACAGTGAAACTATGATCAAAACAGTCATTCTTCTACATTCTCTAACTGTGTTCACTTCTTGTAAATTAAATAATGGTGAAGTTTAACCCCCTGGAACCCCCTCATGGACCCCTGGTGGTCCCCGGGACCCCACGTCGCGAACCGCCGCTCTAACCTGTACGACCACTCGTCGCCCCCCGAGTGTGGAGAACCGCACGGGGAGAACGAAGGAACGCTTTTAACACACCCTGTCTGTGTGAGCGATAGTCCGTACCGGCCTCTGCCAACATTTTAGTCATCACCTCCTGTCCATAACTCGTGTCATGGCGGCAGCACGTGTGAAGAGCAGTGGCTTTTAAGGCGACGCGGACAGCATTCCCCATCAAATGGAAACAGGTTCCCTCTGACAGGCGCTCAGCTGCATCTGTCTGGAACAGAGCTGCTAAATTGTTGTTTGAAGACGACGTCAGCCTTCCTCTCGGTCGGCTTGACAGCTCCACCAATTACAGCTCTCCGGACCCGGCGTGTAGTGTTTTGCAGATTGCGGCGGATCCCTGTTCATCAAAGCCCCGGGTCGGGGAAAGGAACGAAAAGACGCGGCGACGTGCTTGTTGAAATGCTCCGGACCGGGTTTACCGCTTTTTAGGCTGTGATCAGATAGAAGGCGTTTCCCCCCCCCCCCCCCCCCCCCCCCCTGCTCCAACGGGAAATGCAGCTGTGAGCGTCGCCGGCAACAGAGAGAGCAAGAGCTCAAAGGGCGCGAGGGGCATAGACAACAACTCGCAAGCTATCTAATTAGCGTTAGCAAGCTAGCCTGAAGTAACAGGGAGGATGACATTGTTGAAAATAACGGACAAGAGAAAGTTAGCGATTGCTCTGCTTGCTCTTGAAGAAGAGGATGAGGAGTCAGTTCTGAACTGGAGGATGACATCCTCTCCGAGAGTTGTATCATCTCATTGAAGATGAGATAGTTCTTGTTTCAAGGGCTGTTTTCACATCGACACCCCAACTCACACTGTATCTAAAATGCCGGACACAAAGTTTGGAGGAGACACTTGTTTGCCGCCACCAAACTAGAGCTGCAACGATTAATCGATTAATCGATTAGTTGTCAACTATTAAACTAATCGCCAACTATTTTGATAATCGATTCATCGGTTTGAGTCATTTTTTAAGAAAAAGAAGTCAAAATTCTCTGATTCCAGCTTCTTAAATGTGAATATTTTCTGGTTTCTTTCCTCCTCTATGACAGTAAACTGAATATCTTTGGGTTGTGGACAAAACAAGACATTTGTGGACGTCATCTTGGGCTTTGGGAAACACTGATCCACATTTTTCACCATTTTCTGACATTTTATAGACCAAACAACTAATCAATTAATCGAGAAAATAATCCACAGATCGATCGACAATGAAAATAATCGTTAGTTGCAGCCCTACACCAAACCGTTGAAAAAAAGGCAGAGGCACCTTCAAAAATCTATCTGATGTGATCGCGGCTTAAAGGTCCAATCTGTAATTGTAGTATGGTGCTCATTGTTGAAGCATTTGCTGTGTTTGTATGCCATTGGCTGTGGCTATTGGCCATACTCTGGTTAAGCTCTTGTTATGTTTATATGGAAAATGGAAGAAAGACAATCGTCATGAACTGGATTCAAATCCAAAAAGTACAGATCAGACAAAGGTAAAAAAAAAACAGGAAGCTTCGAGGCGGGAGATCTTTACAGGATGCCAGTGATCATTTCCTACCCTTCCTGACCTTTTTCTTGTGAATCGGTGAAAGTGGAGCGAAGTGAAAGGACAGGACTGATATTCAAAATATAAAAAATCTATAGAATAGGACAGCAAGACAGAGCATCTCAGAATTGGCAGCCTCTTCACCCACAGTTATTTACCGACATCTTGTTTCACAGGCTGTAAAAAGCACACAGACAAACACCACAGACGCAGAGCTATCTTTCTGCATGCGGCTGTGCTATTCGCTGGGTGTGAAGTGGTCCTCCTCATCAGGCTTTGTCTGCTTTAATTGGAGGTGAAAGGAGAAAGAGGAGCAGCCGAAACAAGGCCTTGATGCTGCCTGAAACTGGTCTGAAAGAGAATTTTTAATAGGCTACCTCACATGCTGTTGTTAATATTTTTTCCTGCAGTTGTCTTAAGGGGTTGTGGGGAAGAATCGGACGGTATTAGAGCGCAAAGAGGTTAAATTGTTCAATTTTGTTCACTTTTTGTTCCCATTTGTTTTTGTTTTTTTTGTTTTTTTTACATGTTTTCTGCCTCAGTCGTTACTCCACAGTGCATTCTGCTTTGGCGTCTCTTTGAACAGCAAATGCTACATATTTTGCCTGCAATTTTGTCCCGTAAGCCCTATTCACACAGGACTAATATTACCTGGGGACGTCCAGCGATTTGGAATAACTGAGGAGATCATCTGTGACTTTAATCCCCTATGAATCCGCCACGTCTGTAATTTGGAAATTAAAAAAATGGTGGCGCAAATTCCCTCTCTCCTGTTTCGGTGAAGACAGAGGTCCCCTGATAATGCTAATCCTGTGCGAATCAAACTCTCTGTAATTGCAGCTGTGGTTTGGTTTTTTTTTTTTGTCTTTACGGGAAATAGTTTGGGAACCTTAACTTGGCTTGGTAGCTTTTGTCAGAGTGACAGTAGTTACACAGTACAGTGCATTAGGCTCAGTTCACTTTCATAGTACTTGTCCAGTGCGAATAGGGCTTTAATCCCCAAGTACAACTTCATTTTACTTGGCATTCTCTTGTATAGAAAGCATACTTAGCCTGTTATTTCTGCTTTTCTGCTGTCACTATCTAGGCTGCATGTTGCTCAACTCATTGATCTTCTACTGAATTTGCTGGCTCGGTATTTGACTGTTTCCTTTTAAAGTTGTTATTTTTCTCAACTGGGTTTCTTAAACCTCAAGTCGTGGCCACGAGCGGCCGCGGATCTATTCTGCATTGTGTGAATGACAAGACCAGCGATGGGTTTTCATTCTCTGGGGGTCTCGGCATGAGAGACAGCATTTCTCATTTGGATCAGCTGGGAGGAAGAAGGTTGAAGGAGGTTAATGGTTGTGGCTCCTATAACCAGTAACTTTATCACTTCGAGTCCACTATCTGGAGATGCTGCTCCATCCTCTGTTGCAATCTATTTTAAACTCTTTGGTCCAGCGTCTGGTGGGACCGACATGACAAGAGCAGCAATTTGTTTTTAATGATCCTGGAGTGTGTATCTGGGGATCTAGTGGCGGGCAAGCCTAGCTAAGCTCATATTACCTAACTTTTTATGTGTGAAATAGTGTATCCACCTTCTTAAGATGATCTTTATGACATCAATTTAGACAATTTAGACATTATATAAGCAGTACTGGTGTAAGTTACATGAAAATGCATGTCTTTTCAAGGCAACGGAACAGAAACTAATTTTCTGAAAATACAATTTTTGTTGTTTCTATCACTAGTTCATTACTCAATTCAGGGTATCAGGATGAAAAGCTTTGTTGTCCAGGATGTTATAGTAGCGCACATGCAGATAAGAGATTAGCTTGCGAACAGAGATAGAGACCCAACGCTTCCTCCATCTTTAGAACCTCCTGACCCTGAAAGGTCACCGAGCGCTCAACCCCACAGCTAGGAGAGAAACCCCTAAACAACTTAGTCAACACTCTTCAAGGCTGTCTTTACCTCGCAAGTGTGAACTGCTCACTTTTTGCGTAGTCGCGAGTGGCCAGGACGCTGGAGATGGCCAGACATAAATGCTTGATCACGGCTGATTTTTCTTGCCAGGCTCTTAAACTGCCTCCAAGCTGGACTCATCACTAGATAAACATTAAATGAGACTTTAATGATCTCCGTGGGGAAAAGAGTGCATCTCCATATTCGGAGCGAACCGAGTTGAATAGCCTGCTTGTTGCTCCTAAAGTGGGAGAACTGAATTGGTTGCTTGTACCGGATACAGGATGTTCCACTGAACCGGAGGCTTTCCATAAACTGAGCGCTTTAAAGTGTCCTCTCTGTTTGTTTCTTACCTTCACTGCATCATTTTCTCTCTCTCTCTCTCTTCCACACAAACACGCATGCATGTAAACACACAGCAGCGACAAGGCGAGATGTTTGCTCATTTGCATAGTAATGGCTTGCTACATTCCAAAAGCTAGTGACAAAAGCACTGTCCCAGTGTGTGTGTGTGTATGTGTGTGTGTTTGTTCCTGCTGGTTCTTTATTCTCTAGCAAAGTCATAAAACTGGAGTTCTCACACTAAAACCTCCCTCTGAATGGAAGAACTGTATACAGAGCTCTACTATAGACTCTCATAAAAAGAATCAGAGACACAATGAGGAGACACAATCCTAGAAGACATGCGTTTACACCGGGACACAAAATCAAACTTTGAACTCTGAGTTTTTTGTGGCTGCCTTAACAGGTAGAAGTCAATATTCCCTGTGGTTTCTTAAAAAAAACATAAGATCTTTGGTGCCTGTGCAAATGGGAGCACAAGGCATGATGACACTTTAAGATCAACTTTAAGGGGAAATTGGGTCATCGCAGCAGTGAATACTAATACTAATAGGATACAGTAAAGCTTACTATACACATGTTCATTCTGTATGCTATACACCAGTGATTCTCAACCTTTTTCATATCAAGGACCCTAGTTTAGTCCATATTAGATCCAGAGACCCCATTTGATGAGATTTTGTCTCTTGAACCAAATCAGAGAATATTTTTATTGTCAGATATGATTTTGTCCAGAATCCCATGACTATCTGTATTGTAGGTAGAGAGATAACAGAGAAACTATGATCAAAACAGTCATCCTTCTACATTCTCTAATTGTGTTAACTCCTCAAGGACCCCTGGTGGTCCCTGGACCCCACGTTGAGAACCACTGCTATACACCATACTGTTTATACTATATATATACTATATACAGTATATACTGTATATATCTTGCATTTCATATCCACTGTTCATACTGTTTATACTGTTCATGCTGTTATTTATCTTAGCACACTCATACTACCCCTTACAGTTTATTCTATTTATATACTTAGCGTATTCATACCACTCTGTTCATACTGTTCATTCTGTTAATACTGTTCATACTGTATATACACCATACTGAATATACTATATTACTATATACATCTTGCATATTCATATATCTTGCATACTCATATCCACTGTTCATACTGTTGATACTGTTAATACTGTTCATACTGTATATATCCTAGCACATTAATACTACCCTTTCAGCTTATTCTATTTATATATTATTGTACATTACATTGCACTGCACTTTAACTGCTTCTTTTGCACTTCTGGTTAGATGCTAAACTGCATTTCGTTGTCTTAGTACTTGTGTGTAGAATTGGATATAAAGAATACAGCAAATGAGGGTAAACATTATATAAACACAACAAAGTTTTTTTTTAATATATTGTCAGAATCTGCTTTGTTCGCGTTCGTTTACGTGCTAGAAGTGTGATTTTGGAGACTGTGAGATTTTGAGAAGACATTTAGTCTAGTGACGTCACTGCACAGGATTTCTGGGTAACGAAGTCCTTTCAAATTCAAATACAGTTAGCGCTTGCTGCCTTCTGGGGCCGCCGACATGTGAAAAAGGCATGGTGCGGCTTTCATATCAGGAATGCGGTCGTGATGTTTTGCTCATGATGTGTCTGGTTTCTCATCTTCTTCAGTCTTGCCCGCAACACCCCCCACCCCCCCACCCCACCCCACCCCTTTCCACTCTGCTTACATAATACTGTAAATCCTGAAGTCCCATCTGGTACCAACAGCATTGTCCATTACTAATTGTTGTTGATGCACATGGCAACACCCGTCAGAGCTCACATTAACACACACAGACACACGCACACTTGACTTACTATACTTGTGGGATCCTTCCACTGGCTACAGAAGAGAGCTATAAGAATTGTAAATCGATCAGATTATTATGAAGCAACCAACACACTTTTTTACTAACTTACATGCTTTAAAATTTTGTGATCTAGTTGATCTTAAAACTGCACAGATAATGTACAAAGCACAAAATAATTTACTTCCTAACTGTATTCAGAGGTTGTTTGAAATTAGAGAGAGCCAGTATGAACTTAGGGGAATAGGTATGTTTTAAAAAAAACAAGGGTAAGGACAAATAGATGTATATCTGTCAGAGGGGTAAACTTGTGGAATAGTTGTGACAACGAATTCAAAATGCGTAGTTCAATTTGCGTTGTTCAATTTAAAAAAATGTTTAAAAATAAGGTGGTAAATAAACATAAAACTGAGGTATGATCATTATTGTGTACGAAACGTGTGGAACTTTTTCTTTTTGCTTTCATTTTTGTTTGTTTATGTTTTTGTTTTTGCTTCTGTTTTGTTTTGTCTTAGAATGTCATGTAAAAAGGGTAGGCATAATAATCTAAAGCTTCAGCCTACACCTTTTCGGTCCATTTTTTTGTTGTTTTCCATTTCATTTAATGCCTTATTGTTATTTATTTATTTCTATGTACATACATTTTGGAAAATTGTTAAAAAAGGACCAAAATAAATTACTACTACTACTACATTCCTAACCCTAACCCAGCCTTAACCCTTGCCTATACCTAATCGTAATTCTAATCTTGAACCCAAGAAGACACACACACACAAACACATCTCAATATCTATTATCTCCCCTTTGTTAAGATTAAAGCAGCTCACGGGTTGCATGGGCATCAAGCTGGGGGGGGGGGGGGGGGGCTTTGTAATTGCTGGGAATGAGTCACCCAATGTGTGTGTGTGTGTGTGTGTGTGTGCGTGCTAGAGGTCAAGCATAGGGGGCAGGGATTACACGACCCACGTTGTACAGCTCTGGTCGTGTGCTTTGTCAATCCATATGAAGCATTGCACACCACTAAAAGCCTGGTTGTAAATGCCCCAGTATAATGTAGGGAGCTCAAAGCTTTGTATCAAATGTTTATTGCTCTGTCTACTTGTCCCAGTCAGCTCAAAGCCCTGGATGCCATTTACTTTACACACAGTAAAGCTAAGACCTTAATATCCATTTGCTCTATATTGTTCAAACTCGACTTTTCTACACTATATATGTAGGTCATTCTGGTGGACACACACTGTTGAGAGCTTTGGCATGTACAGCCCATTGCCGCATCTATACCCAAGGCCCATTACACGGTCTGTACCCGTGGTGACCAATCAAATTGCAGGTTTTCCGTCCAGCCATACACATTTGCTTCAATTCACTGATGAGCACCCCTTCAACCAGAGAGGGTGCAACTAAACAGGGAAATCACCTGGTTTGAAGTAAAACCTGCAGACTCTTGGTCCTCCATGGCAGTGGTTCTCAACGTGGGGTCCGGGGACCACCAGGGGTCCTTGAGGGGGCTCCAAGGGGTCCCCAGAAAATTGATCAACTGTTAAACTTCAGCTTCAAAAGTTAACACAATTAGAGAATGTAGAAGAATGACTGTTTTCGTCATAATTTCACTGTTATCTCTCTACATACAATACAGATAAAAGTGGAATTCTGGACAAAATCATATCTAACAATAATAAAATTCTCAGATTTGGGTCCGAGAGACAAAATCTCATCAAATGGGGGTCTGGCTCCTAATGTGGACTAAACTAGGGGTCCTTGATATGAAAATGGTTGAGAATCACTGCTCCATGGCATGATTGGTCACCACTGGTCTGGGCAACGAAAGGGATATTTTTTGTGTTATTGTATCGCAAAATGTGTAGTCCAAATTAAAAAAATTCAAACAAAGAAGTTGTGGCTTCTTTATCCAACCTTTTTCTTATCAATGACCCCTAATTTAGTCCACATTAGGGCCAAGGACCCGATTTGATGAGATTTTGTCTCGCGGACCCAAATCTGAGAATATTTTTATTGTTAGATATGATTTTGTCCAGAATTCCCTGACTATCTGTATTGTAGGTAGAGAGATAACAGTGAAACTATGATCAAAATAGTAGCTTAATTCTTCTACATTCTCGCTGTGTTAACTTCTTGTAAATGAAATAATGTTGAAGTCCTACCAATGTGATTTTGGGCAAAAGAGAACACTATTCCTGGATTCTCGACCTATTTAAAAGGACGCATGTACCATCGTCTTTTCCACTTTTTCTTTTAGTGGCAATATACATTCCTCTACAGTAGAGGAAATACCCAACTTTCTGAACGTAGCTTTGGTTGCCCCCTTGTGGATAAGCAGTTCATGAACCTCAGACATGGCTCCAGGAAGCTGGTCGATGTGCCGGTGTTAATGTATGTAAGCAGAGAACTTGGTATGTTGCCAACCAACTGCATTAACCTTGCATTAACTGTGGACCAGGCTTAACAGTCCCTCTTGGTGGTGGAACTTGCCAAATGTGAATCACAGCCAAGGTGTTCAAATGGCAAAAAAAAGGCATAAGTATTATAAGATTTTCCAAACAGTTCCTCCCGGGTAGTAGGAACAGTGATATACTGTAGAAGTGCAGCAGGAATTGCAAAAAGCGCAACAACAACGTGAAAAGGGACTTCTACACCTGCCATACTGGAACAGATATATGAATACATTTCATACCTGTGGGGATACTTGTTTTCATATTTTCTTGGATATGTTTTTGGTATTTATGTGTGACTGTGTAACTGTATATGTGTGAAAGTGCGACACTTTGTTAAGAGCTTGTGGGTTTTGTATGGGCTGGATTGCTTTTGAGCGTTGACGCCACACTCTTCATAGGTCATTATTGTGGCATTCTCATCTGAGGCACTTAACTATAATTGTTGTATACATTTACAATCGGTCCAGAGCACATAGCGCAGCACTTGTCTGCTTGTAAACTAGTTTGAGAAAAACGGCTTTGTTTGTAAGGTGTGAAAGCATTAAAATGGATGGGTAATTTACCCATGCTGTAGGTGTAAGGGCTTTAAAAATGATCACTTTACTTTTTGAAAAGCACTGTGTCTCGGCTTTATAACGGAGCACTCAGCCAAAGTAAATGATGGTACCTGAAAAGAATGAGTCCATTCTTTTTTATTTTTTTTATTTATGATGTTAGGCAATAGAATAGAATAGAATATTCAGCAGATACAAAATATGATGACTATTTTCCTACTGTTTTGCACAATCCATATCTCAGTTGTCTCAGAGATCTAGATCTCTCTTGAACTCGTCTCCTCCCCTTCAGCTACCTCTGCTCCGCACTAATGAAGGGGATTTAACAGGTAAAACCAGTAATGGCGGGCTTTCACCTCGTGAGCTTCAGCCCCGGATTCGAGCGCGGTTCCCCCCCCATCTTGACTGGATTTCAGGATCAGGCTCAGTCTCCTGCCTCCTGATCCAGCCGCTGACAGACATTTCAAAGTCGCTCGATTTCGAGACGGGAATCTAGGATGAACTCCCGCGGTGCGAGGAGGACAACGACCCGGATCTCTTGACAAAGACTGGCAATGGCTAATGAGAGTTGAGCTTAAGACAGAAAAAAAAAAAAAAAAAATCTTAACAGGAACTGAGTGAGTTGTCATCTGTCCATGGCGCTTGGTGTTATTCTATGAAATGAATTTACACAGAGAGATTTTGAGTAGGTCAAGGTTGTGCAGAGACGTGGTGTGCATGCTTAGTGCAAATATAAAGGTTTGCTGTTGTTGGGATAGCAGAAAGGTAAATGGTGTGTGTTAAACAATGGTGTAATGTAAATATCCAATGAAAAATCCTCCCTATTACACTTTAACGCTGTTAAAAAACAGCTGTTAGTGCTGTACCTTGCATTTCTGGGTCCATTTTGTTGTTTGGTGGTGTATTTTTCTGGTAACACTTTACAATAAGGGTCACTAAGTTAATTAACACTAATTAACACTAACACTAAGTTAATTAACAGTTAACTAATGTGTCTGGTAATCATTTACTAATGGTGTTCATGTTAACTAAGGTATTAATTTATACATTATTTAATAGTCATCTTTATAAACTATTAAAGACTAACTAAACCCCAAACCCAAATCTGTGGTGAAGCCTGACACCTACTGGTGAGAAGTAGGGTACTGAACTGCCCATCTGCTATTGGCTGGTCTTTGTGCCAGGTGATGTCACCTTCCATAGAGTAAAACAGGTGGTGACATCACCTGGCACAAAGACCAGCCAATAGCAGATGGCCAGTTCAGTACCCTACTTTTCACCAGTAGGTGTCAGGGTTCACCTAAGATTGGGTTTGGGGTTCAGTTACTCTTTAAATAATGTATAAATGAATACCTTAGTTAACATGAACACCATTAGTAAATTACACATTAGTTAACTTTTAATTAAGGGTCAGTGCTTAATAAGCATTGCTCAATAAGCATTAACTAACCCTTATTAAGCATTAACTAACCCTTATTAAGCATTAACTAACACATATTAAGCATTAACTAAACCTTATTAAGCATTAACTAACCCATAACTTAGTGACCCTTATTGTAAACTGTGTCCATTTTTCTTATCCCTGTGGATAACTGGTCAAACATAGACAATGGGACGTCACATTGAAATATTCCCAGTTGCAATGGGCTTTGCTAGCAGAAACAAAGTTCTGCTGGTACCACCGACCATACCGACACCAGACCTCAACTAGCGAATAGGGGTGGATCTCAATGAGGGAGGACGGAATGCTTTTCACTTCCTTATTAAAGCTGGTAAAACAGCTGGGGCTTTTTTTTACATCAAAACCTCGTCCAGCGTAGTCGCACCCAGTTAAAAGTCCGCGAGCCAAATCCAGGCATATGCGCGAGAGGAGTCGAGGTGCTTGCGGGATGAAGTGTGGACCGCGCCGTCTGTAGATCCGTCCGCCCCGGAGGCAAAGTGGAGAGGGGGTCAAGCTGGGCATCGGCAGAGGCTTTGAGAACGAGGGCTGTGGATTCAGAGTGGAGCGAGCGCTGCAGGGTATTCTGACCTCGGATCTGATCCGCGCTATTCACAGCCTCTCAGGCAGCTGCGGAACGCGGCGTTCACCCCCCCCCCCCCCCCCCCCCAAAAAAAAAAAACAAAACAGCCGCATCCCGAGCTGTTTCTGATTCAGACTCTCACTTGCATAGTGTTTGATGTGCAATAATACGGTCAGAAAAGTAGTATATGGCATCAGTCTGAAATGAGTTGTGTACATGAATTCAGCGGATTCATAATGAGTCAAAATCTTATTTCTGTTGTTGTTCTGATGATATCAACAATGACGCACACACGCACCAGCCTATCAAATGCCATGAAATATCATATTAACCTGAATTCCACTGTTTTATTCCTACTTATATCAATTCAACTCATTTTTACAAGTTAATCACTCTGATACTTTTACAAGTACATAATCAGTGACAGTAGCCTAAGCCAGTGGTTCTCAACGTGGGGCCCGGGGACCACCAGGGGTCCTTGAGGGGGTTCCAGGGGGTCCCCGGCAACTTGATGAATTGTTAAATTTCAGCATTACTTCATTTACAAGCAGTTAACACAATTAGAGAACGTAGAAGAAAAGACTATTTTGATCATAGTTTCTCTGTTATCTCTCTACCTACAATACAGATAGTCATGGGATTCTGGACAAAATCTTATCTAACAATAAAAATATTCACAGATTTGGGTCTGAGAGACAAAATCTCATCAAAGGGGGGTCCGTGGCTCTAATGTGGACTAAATTAGGGGTCCATTGTATGAAAAAGGTTGAGAATCACTAGCCTAAGCACATCCAAAGGAGTGGTAGCCAGAATCATATCATCGAAGAATAGAATAGAATAGAATAGAATAGAATAGAATAGAATGCATTTATAATGTACTTACAGTGTGCTCATAATACCTTATGATGCTGCAGCAGAAGCTTCCCGTCTGCAGTGAAAACAGGGGCCTCTATGATCTGTGCTTACAGATGTATACAACATTTTAAATATTAGGACACCATAGCTGCGTGACAAGACAGGCAGAAAAATCTTATTATAACCCTCCATTTAAGTACACATGCATGTGAAAAATCAATATAATATCTACCGTTATTACTTTCAGGTCCAGTGTCCAGTCCACTATGTACTCAGTGCATTTGGCTCACAAGCTATTTTTTAATACTCTCTTGAAACCAACAATGTATTGGTAAATGTGAAGGATGGTGAACTATGACCTCCAGTCAGTGATTGTCATAAGGCAAAAAATCACCAGTGAAAACAAATAGCCTATCAATTATGTTTTCAGAAAAGCATGATTTTATTTTTACTCCTTAATACACCCTATCCTCATACAACCTACATCCATTTACAATACTACATACTTTGCATTTATGTAAAAAAATATATATTTTTCAATTTAAAAAAGGTGGTTAAACTCTATTCTGCAAATCAGAAGGTGCTTAAACTGAGTGGACGTGGCTTTACATCCCTGCCGGAAAAGGAATACATTCAATTTCATTTGCACTTTGTTACGCTCTTCTGTACCAGAGTTGAGAAAAGAGCTTTTGCCTCTTATGCTTCTGAAATGAAGCCGTCGGAAATTGGCCATTCTGGCTTTGTGAGTCCACGGCCAAGTTAAGGTAGCCAGGGGCCGGATTCACCAATGTGTTCTTAAGATAGATCTTAAGAAATGACATTGGAGGAAATTTTAGGAAGTTCTTAAGAAGGCTCTTAAGTGCAATTCCTCAATATTTTCTTAGTAACAGTCTCATTTCTTAAGAATTTCTTTAATTTTCCTACTTAAGAACGTCTCAAAATAGGGCCTGAATTAATTCTGGTTAATAAACTTTAGGCTTACTGCCATTGAGGCTAGGAGACAAGGCTAGGAGGCTAGGAGACAAGGCTAGGAGTCTAGGAGACAAGGCTAGGAGACAACCCAAAGTGCTTCCATCTACAAAACAATTGGGGAAAAACCTATTTAGAGCAACTAGAGCAAAGATTTAAACATTGGTTGCTGTTGGTAACTGTAAAATTTGCTAGCTTATTTTCAATAAACATGAGACAGAGGCCTACCTGGCCCTACACCAAATAAAGCTTTACAATAAATGTTCATCTTAATGTTAGGTGTAGGGGAACCTATGAAGACTTTGAACTATAACCTACTTGTCTAAAATGTGTTTAAATATATGATATTAGAGGCTTACCTTTTCACTGTAGGAGTTTTAAGACAGGTGAAGGGCCGTCTTAAAGTTAAGAAAAAAACCAAGAACAAATTTGAGAACTTTCATTTCAAGAATACCATTTATTCGTACGTTTTTTCATAAGAAGAAAGTTAAGAAAATATATAAGAACTGTTTTTGACACTAGCATTTTCCTATTTTTTAAGGCTAAAGTAAAAAAAAAAAATGGCACAACAGGGTCTTGTGAATCCGGCCCCCAGATGGCCCGGGTCCTTCAAACCGACACCGAATCAGATCAGTCTCAAGTCGTCTCAAATTTCACCAAATTTCATAAGACCACTACTGATGTGCACCCAAGACAGCTGAGGGGCTTATACCCTCATAAGCCAGTTCAGCTTATTAAACATGAAACATTTTTTTTTTTAGAGAGGATTGATGTGATGTGATTTTTTTGGTCTTCATTCTTCTTTGTTGCATTTTGCACCAGCAGAGCACTGGGAGATGATAACAGTAGAGTGTTGAGCACAGAGTCAGGATGCTGTGTGCCGGGCCTGTGGACTATACACTCTCTGTCTAGACACTAGCCGCCCTTCAAACAAAAATCACTGCTCTGGCGCGTGTGTGTGTGTGTGCAATGTGTCTGCGTTTGTGTGTGTCGATATTATTGATGTTTAGTTAGTACCGAAAGGGCAGATACCGGAAAGCCTGACCGGCTGGATGGTTGTCTGTGATTGGCTGATTGACCAACTGATTTACTGGACTTAATGCCTGACGAGTAGCTGACGTAACTGGCTGGCTGGCTGTTTGACTGGCTGGTGTTTCCATGCCAGAGTAATGCCTGAGTCTCCCTGTTGCCACCATTAAATCAATTAACAGGATATTCCCCACTCCCTCTTTGACTGAGTAATAGCAGCTTACGTCTAATATAGGACTTTCATGTAATGTAAGTTAACACACCCTCTGACAGCCATATTAGAGCAAGTGTTTTACAAGTGTTCCTTCTCAACAGAGCTGAGTAGACTCATTCATTTCTGTGCTGTTTTTGACTCGGACGCTTTGTTTCATCACGGATACGTCTGATTGATTTTGTGTTTAGATCAGTGATTCTCAAGGGCTCCCGTTTGATGAGATTTTGTCTCTCAGACCCAAATCTGTGAATATTTTCATTGTCAGATATGATTTTGTCCAGAATCCCATGACTGTCTGTATTGTAGGTATGATCAAAACAGTCATTCTTCTACATTCTATAATTGTGTTCACTTCTGTGTGTACTTCTTGTAAATGAAATAATGGTGAAGTTTAACAATACATCAGTTTGCTGGGGACCCCCTGGAACTAGGGCTGGGCAATATATCAATATTATATCGATATCATGATATGAGACTAGATATCGTCTTAGATTTTGGATATGGTAATATGGTGATATGGCATAAGTGTCTTTTCCTGGTTTTAAAGGCTGCATTACAGTAAAGTGATGTCATTTTCTGAACTTACCAGACTGTTCTAGCTGTTCCATTATTTGCCTTTACCCACTTAGTCATTATATCCACATTACTGATGATTATTTATCAAAAATCTCATTGTGTAAATATTTTGTGAAAGCACCAATAGTCATCCCTAAAATATTGTCGCAATATCGATATCAAGGTATTTGGTCAAAAATATCGTGAGATTTGATTTTGTCCACATCGCCCAGCCCTACCTGGAACCCCCTCAAGGACCCCTGGTGGTCCCCAGACCCCACGTTGAGAAACACTGGTTTAGATAATGTCAGCTTGTTAGCTAGCTAAACATAGAATCTGGTCAGCTAACTATCACTGCTTTGTTGTAAACAGATCTGATTTGCACACTAGCAAATGCATCTAGTAGAAGCTAGCATTAGCAGGCTAATAGCCAGTAGCTGGATGTTAACATTGACATCAGTTGATTTGTTAAATTAGTCTGCTGGTTAGTTAGCTAGCTAACCAACTCAAGCTCTAAGAGTGTTTTGCAGTAGAGACTAGAGCTAAAGACAAGACAGTTTACTGTGTCACAGTAACCTACATTTGGAAACAAATCCATCTTATCACACTATTCTCTTTTACTACTAACATTACTGATTTGATCTAGGCTATACCCACAAAACAACAATCTTTTTCAAGTCTGTTTTTTTTCTAGACTGGTTTAGGTAAATATTGGACCCATAATGCAATTGTTTGGCTACAAAACATTATGCTGCATGAGCTGTTTGTAGTCATTTTATGGTAATTTTTTTTGCCCTTTTTGGAACTCTAAAGAACCAGTTCCCGGCCATTTCTGTTGTTTTGCTTAATCCGTATTCCCTAAGATGTTTTATTACTTTGAGTCCAGATGTCACATCCAATGCTGGAATTGACTATGTGGAAAAATACCATTAAAATGTGGTACATTACCATAGGACATGCAGTGTGTGGTAAATATATGGTACATTACCACAAAGTGTGTGGTACATTACCACAGGACATATAGCCTGTGGTAAATCTATGGTACTTTACCATAAAGGCTGTGGTAATGTACCACAGAATTTGCTTGTCCTGTGGTACCAAAATGAAGTACTGCAGGAATACCACAGCAACATTTTCAGGTACCACAGGACATTTTTGTAAGGGATGAGAGCAGAGGTGGAAAGTAACTAAGTACATTTACTCGAATAATGTACTTTACTTGAGTATTGCCATTTTATGCTACTTTACTTCTACTCTACATTTCAGAGGGAAATATTGATATAATATACTTTTTACTCCACTACCTTTATTTGATAACTTAAGTTACTAGTTACTTTGCAGATTCAGATTATTAATACAAAATATAATCAACTAATAAATTGTGATGTATTATTATAGATTACTGTAAGCTACCCAGCAGTATATCAAGTAGTGGAAATCAGCCCCACCTTTTCCAGCTGCAACATTAAAGTGATGCTTACACATGAATGCATCAATAATTATAATTCAATAATATAATATATACTGTATTATTCTGAAATGGGCCATTCTGCATAATGAGTACTTTTGTTGCTTTAAGTACATTTTGATGCTAATACTTTTGTACTTTTACTTCAGTAACATTTTGAATGCAGGACTTTTTTACTTGTAAAGTATAAAGTATTTTCCACCACTTCCACCACTGCATGAGAGTGAGTGTCAGCTCGCCTGCTTATTCTAACCCCGCTGTGACGTCCACCCAAAAACCAGGTTACTGACTCGCCGGGTTAAGAAGGGAATTCTCCCTGCATGTAAACAGTGGCTCTGACTGAATAGCTAACTAGATGTCTGACTGACTGACTGCATAAGTGGACTGCCTGCCCGCAGACACACTGACTATCCAGGTGACTGTCTGACTGACTGAGTGGCTAAATCGACGCCCTGTCTCAGTAAATTCCTAATGTCTGTCCGGTGTTAAGGAGAATGATTCATGGGGAAGAATGATTCATGGGGATGTCAGGTGCATCACAAAAAAAAAAGTTGCTGAAAAGTTCACTTTTTAAAAAAAAACTTGTAGTAAAGTGTCTAAAGTCAAGGTGCAGCTTCTGGACCTCGTTTATGGTTTATTCATAATGAGACTTCACACTCCCAAGGACTGGGGACTGGACTATCTGACGGCTGTCTGTGTGTGTGTGTGTGTGTATGTGTGCATGAGTGCATCTGAGTGTGTGTGAGGGAGAGAACGTGTGTGAGTGAAGACTAGTGTGAGTAAGAGGAAGATTTTGTGCATGTGCAAATGTGTTTGTGTGTGCGAGAGTGATTTAAAACAGTGTGTGTGTGTGTGTGTGTGTGGACACGGGTGGACAGGCGGTGTGGATGCTGTTGGCTGTGTTCAGATAGCGGCTGGTCTATTCTGATGGGGAGAGGTGACTGGGTTTGTACCTGTCATACACACACACACACACGCAGACAGACAGACAGACAGGGACAGACGTACAACACAACACACACACACACACACACACACACGGACACACAGCTACTCGGTGGCTGACATTCTCCTTTTTTCACCTCTAATTGGTCCTCTGGGAGTTGTCAGAGGTCTCAGTGGCCGTCTGCAAGGTGGCAACATACACACACACACACGCATACACACACACACGCGCACAGCCCTGCGCCAGGGAAAGTGGAAGATGGAGGTGATGGAGGAAAAGGAGAGGAGCTGTGATGGTCACCTGAAGGTCATCAACATTTATCACTGTCTGGAAAGGAAAAGGAAGGGAGATTGGAGTGGAAATAGTGTTTTCCTTTAGCCTGTGCTAATATTCTAAACTGGAAAATCCTGTGGTCTGTTTCAATAGGAGTCTCCATGCTGGGTTTTGGGCATAGCGACTTTTATACCTAGTTCTTCACCTTGGGCTAACAGACATTTAACCCATGGCTAACTGTTAACCTAGGGCTAATGAGTTGAGTCATGTGTTTACATGAATGACACGCCACTCCACAGCCTACTAACTAGCAACAGTGTTACCGCTATCGGGGCATTATTGCCTGGGTCCAGACCTTTGACTCCGCCCACTCCGCCAGAGTTGACTGATTCCGGTCTGGCATCGTGACATGGAACGGCGGTTTCTCTCGGTTGAAAAATGATCGGTCCAATGAGCGGGGGGGGAACGATTAGCCAATCAGGACTAACGCCGTTGTCAAGCTGTTGTCAAGCTGTGCGCCGGAACCAAGGAGGAGTAATAACAACAATGGCGACCGCTATAGACAAGATAGACGCCGCTATCCAGGCTGTTCTGAATCCATTAAAAGTACCAATTACTTTGAAATCCGAACAAGCACTCTGCTTTGAAGGCATTTATTCAAAGGGGAGATGTCTCTTTTTTGGATATCGTAATATGGTGATATGGCATAAGTGTCTTTTCCTGGTTTTAAAGGCTGCATTACAGTAAAGTGATGTCGTTTTCTGAACTTACCAGACTGTTCTAGCTGTTCTATTATTTGCCTTTACCCACTTAGTCATTATATCCACATTACTGATGATTATTTATCAAAAATCTCATTGTGTAAATATTTTGTGAAAGCAAACCAATAGTCATCCCTACAATTTTGTCAATATCGATATTGAGGTATTTGGTCAAAAATATTGTGATATTTGATTTTGTCCATATCGCCCAGCCCTACTTACAACTGAACATGTAGCCCACTTCGTAGAAAATACCAAGATATATATCGCGTATCGCCATTCAGCCTAAAAATACCGAGATATGATTTTTGGTCCATATCGCCCAGCCCTAGTCTCTAGTGATTGGTTAGGGAAAATCGAATCCCCCTCCCCCACGGAAATCGGTTAGAGCGGAAGCAATGTCAGACTGAAGATGGAAATGGAGTGGAAGGAGTTGACAATTCTGTCTGATATCAGGCAAGGGGCGTTATGCAAAGACTACTAAAAGACATCAGTTAGAGAGAGAGAGTCTAATTTACCTTTTTCAACCAGTGGCAACCCTCCCGAGACGCTGAGGATATGTGACACCGAAGACACTTTCCCATCCAGTCTATCTCGGACAGATTTTTCCGTCCCTAAGTCTTCCAACCCTTTTCACGCGGCGAACAGATGACCCCGGTTTTCAGCGATTTCCTGGGGACAGCCCTGAAAAGTCGGGGATTACCCCGCTCCGGAGCAGGGCCGGCTACCCCTGGGCTAAAGTCGGGGTTTATCCCACTTTGGAATTTGCCTGTGTGAGGCGTTTGTTAGCTCAGGGCTAAAAGACAAGTTAGCCCCGGGCTAAGTGCTGTGTGAAAAGCCCTTATTTTGTTGGCCTACAGTATAGAGGGCATTCAGGTGATTTAACGCATCTTCTGGTTCCTCAGCTCTTTAGGTCGGTCTTTTGAATTGTACAGCTTAGCCGTTTCAACATAATTCAATAGGCATGGTTCATTTCTGTGCTGCTTTTGACTGGGAACTGATCATTTCACCTGATTCATCTTGTGTTTCTTAGACGTGAAATGGTTGTAAAACTTCTTCATAATGTGTCGGTATGTTATTTTACTTTAAGGACAGCTACTGAACCTGTATAGAAGAATGAATCACGAAGAAAAATATCAGGAAATTTCACAAAAAAAAAAAAAAAAATCAATGTCATGTCCCTTTTCAACACAGGTATTTTCCGCCGTTCGGTTAAATCTCAGCTCGCGAACAACTCGGAGAAGGGGGGGATTCCTGTTTGTTTTTCAAATGTCAGATACAGAGACAAGAGAAACGGCCGCAGGAGGAATAACTCACTAAAAGCTCAGCCATTAGCGAGTCGCGTTGAAAAGCCCCAAAAAAATAAAAAAATAAAAAAATAAAAAAACAGGATTGAATTGAAAGTTAATTATCAGCAGACCGGTTAGCCGCAGAGATTTATTCTGCTGTGATCTCAGCGATGAAAAGCTCTCTTTTGGGGGCTCGGAGTCGAGGCACTACAACAGTGCCGTAAGAGCATTTTGGTGAGGACACACTCCAAAAAAAAAAACACAGCCACTCACACACAAAGCTGTCTGACAACGGGGGTGTTTATCTCCAGGTGACTAGCCCCCAGCCAGAGTCCATCATGGGATTTCACATGGTGTCAGAGCTCTGGCTGCTGGATAACAGGGGCCTATGTGCAGCCTACATGCATGCACACACACAAACGCGCACATGCAAGCGTAATTGGGGGGTGGGGGGTGGGGGGTGGTGGATGTGGGGGGGGCGTAATCCCTTTGAACCGGAAAACGTATTAAGAGCCCCCCAGCCTCTATTCACCGTGCGATTATGGAGCTGCGAGGCTCGTTAAAACATGAGTGATGGCGACCGGCCAGAATCAATCCGTCTCCTGTGTGTTCTTCACCTGATTCAATTAGAGCCATTTCATAAAGTACCCAGCTAATGGGACTAATGCAGTACACGGAGAGAGAGAGAGAGAGAGAGAGAGAGTTAGAAGTCCAGGTCGGGCGTGCGAGAGACGGAGCGAAAGAACGAGTGGGAAAAGGGGAGAGCGCCGCGTGATTAGTCGGTATTCAGGCTTTGATTTGAACAGCATAGCAACAGCTTACTTAACATGAAGTAGCTGTCAACCGCAATCGTGAAGTGACACTGCGGATAGGTGAACCACTGGTGTGAGCTTGCCGTCACCATCACGGAGGTTTCCTTCAATCCAGTAGCTGTAGTCTTTGATGTGGGCCTTCTCCAGCTGCTCATCTCTCCCAGTGTCCAAGATAGTTTTGGTGTGTATTTGTTAATGGTTGAGTTTGCCTCTGGGTTCATCTGCTTTGCTGTCTTAGTAAACGGGTCGGCTTTCCCATCCATAGTAAGTTTGTTTCATTAGTGATTATTATGACACTGGAGATGCAACAGGGGTTTTCAAACATGTACCGCAGGACCCAAGAGTTCGCAGGTTTTCATTCCAACCAAACACTACAGCAGCTCATTTAACTGATTAACACACCTTCTACCAGAGAGGAGGAACTAATCAGTAAAACAGGGCAGGAGTTATACCACGGCCAAAACGGTCAGTGCCATGGATGCCCCGGAGTGTGGCCGTAATGCCCCTTGTAAAATTAACTATCCACACGGCCAGTTTGGCATGCCCTGTTTTGGGATTAGCGAGAAAGTCGCTAAAAGAAGGAGAGAGCTATGAGTGCTTGAGCAGAACTAGAGTAAGTTTAAATGTACAGCGGGTAATTAGCCGCTGTAATGAAAAATATAGCAAAATGAACCGGGTTGAGAGCAGCAAAAACGCTATCAGTAGCAGTAGCCTGCATATGAGGCGTTTAGGGAACATCAGTAAATTGTAGCGTCTACCTATAGTCTGCACGTGAGGCATTTAGGGAACATCAGTAAATTGGAGCGTCTACCTATAGTCTGCACGTGAGGCGCTTAGGGAACATCAGTAAATTGTAGCGCCTACCTATAGTCTGCACGTGAGGCGTTTAGGGAACATCAGTAAATTGTAGCGCCTACCTATAGTCTGCACGTGAGGCGCTTAGGGAACATCAGTAAATTGTAGCGCCTACCTATAGTCTGCACGTGAGGCGTTTAGGGAACATCAGTAAATTGTAGCGCCTACCTATAGTCTGCACGTGAGGCGTTTAGGGAACATCAGTAAATTGTAGCGCCTACCTATAGTCTGCACGTGAGGCGTTTAGGGAACATCAGTAAATTGTAGCGCCTACCTATAGTCTGCATGTGAGGCGTTTAGGGGACTGTAAAATCTGTAATTTGCAGCTACAGAAAATAACCTGGGTTACACTTACGTTATCGTGTGTTACTGGACATGTAACTAACTCTGCAGTCTGAGCCATCTTACATATGTGCTGTATCACACTGCAGCACTTCATTTTTCTATTAGGAGATTTATTTTGTTGAGGAAAAAGGACTGAAAAAAGGATTTTAATAACCATTGGTTTTGGCCTTGGTGCCCTACATTTTGGCCGCGACGCCCCAATAAATTTGTATTCATCAAAGGCCGAAGTGGCCTTGCCCTAAAAATGACTTCATTCCGGGCCTGGTAAAATCAGCTGTTGTAGTGTTGTAGTGACTCCATGGCACATGGTTGAAAACATGTGACGGCTGCACCTAGTCCTGAAAATGTGAACTGATGTAGTGGTATGTCCTCCAAAGCATTGCTCATTTAAACACCAGACCAATCCTCATTGAGCGTAATTAGCTCATTCATTATTTCAGTCAGTCTATTTATGATCGCGGAGTCTATTTTTTCAGGTTCGGAGCTGCAAAGACTAAGCTAATCCTGCCTCTGTTCATTGGCCAGAGAGGTCTTTCTGAATCCAGATATTAAAAATATACCAAACGTGACATAATTCCGCTGGTGTGCGAGCAAACCGCTGCCGCTTATACTTTGAACCCTAGAGCGCTTAACGGGCTGCATTTGTATGGAAAGTAGCCCAGATGTAAAAAAAAAAAACAAAAAAAAAAAACATTATTTTGCTTGTTCCAGCAAGACACTGACAGAGCGCTGTGTGGGAAGATAAAAGCACATTTCCTTTCAGCGAAGTAATTGCTGTGTAAGTGTTCCTTCCAGATCCTTCCACGTGAATGCGTATGGATTTATTGATCCGGTGCAGTTTTTGAGTGCAAAAAGGCAGTTCTGGAGGTGCTTTTCAGACGCTGCAACCACTAAGCAAGTCAGTGGTCAGTCTAAATTTTGAGGTAAAGGTTTATTTGAATCCAAGATGAGAGAGAGAGAGAGAGAGAGAGAGAGAGAGAGAGAGAGAGAGAGCTGAACACACAGCAACCTAGATCCTTCCCTTCTTGCCTACACTGCAATACACACACACACACACACACACACACACAGTTGTAAGGACATTCTGCAGATTTACGGTGAGCGCACAAAACATTAAGATGACATGCTAAACAGGTGAAAGCTCTCCCTCCCTTATTTATTTACCTTTCAAATCCACTTCAGTCATGGGGGGGGGGGGGGGGGATGGGGATGGAGAGGAGCAGCTTAAAGAAAGAGGTTTAAACCTTCAGTCATGGAGGGGAAGTTGGAGATGGAGGAGGGAGGACACTTGAAAGAAGGAAGTGCAGACCTTCAGTCATAAAGGAGAGTGGAGATGAAGGAGAGGAGAAGCTTAAAGAAGGAAGGTATAGACCCTTCAGTCAAAGGAGAGATGGAGATGAAGGAGAGGAGAAGCTTAAAGAAGGAGGTGTAGACCTTCAGTCAAAGGAGAGATGGAGGAGAGGAGAAACTAAAAGGAGGTTAGACCCTTCAGTCAAAGGAGAGATGGAGGAGAGGAGAAACTAAAAGAAGGAGGTATAGACCTTCAGTCAAAGGAGAGATGGAGGAGAGGAGAAACTAAAAGAAGGAGGTATAGACCTTCAGTCAAAGGAGAGATGGAGGAGAGGAGAAACTAAAAGAAGGAGGTATAGACCTTCAGTCAAAGGAGAGATGGAGGAGAGGAGAAACTAAAAGAAGGAGGTATAGACCCTTCAGTCAAAGGAGAGATGGAGGAGAGGAGAAACTAAAAGAAGGAGGTATAGACCTTCAGTCAAAGGAGAGATGGAGGAGAGGAGAAACTAAAAGAAGGAGGTATAGACCCTTCAGTCAAAGGAGAGATGGAGGAGAGGAGAAACTAAAAGGAGGTATAGACCCTTCAGTCAAAGGAGAGATGGAGGAGAGGAGAAACTAAAAGGAGGTATAGACCCTTCAGTCAAAGGAGAGATGGAGGAGAGGAGAAACTAAAAGGAGGTATAGACCCTTCAGTCAAAGGAGAGATGGAGAGGAGAAACTAAAAGGAGTGTAACACTGCATTATGTAATAACTCAACAAAATGTAATACATTTTCACTTCATTATGTAATAACACCCGCATTTTGTAATAATCTGCCGCATTTTGTAATACACAGCCTGAACACAATATGTAATAAATTTCCCCGCATTTTGTAATAAATTATTACATATTGCGGTGGTTATTACAAAATACGGGAGTTGCACTTTTCCTTTCATGAAAATGTAATAATATGGTGCATTATGTAATAACCAACCGAAATGGATGTCTTCATTCATAAAAATCGTTATAACATTATAACAACGTTTATTTTACGCATTCTAGCATGAATCATACTGACTCAAAATTAATTTTAAAAAGATACTATTAGTGCAGTAGAATAGTATCTTTTATTGGTCATAATGCATTGTATTATTAAATTTTCATCATAAAGAAAGTGCAACTCCCGCATTTTGTAATAACCACCGCAATATGTAATAATTTATTACAAAATGCGGGGAAATGTATTACATATTGCGTTCAGGCTGTGTATTACAAAATGCGGCAGATCATTACAAAACGCGGGTGTTATTACATAATGAAGTGAAAATTGATTACATTTTGTGGAGTTATTACATAATGCGGTGTTATTACATAATGCGTTGTCACAAGGCGGTTTAGACCAGAGATGGAGATGGAGATGGAGAGGACAGTCTCACAAAAGGTATAGCCTAGACCTTGAGCCAGCTAATAGACATGGAGATGCTGCTCAGCATTACTTAGGCGAGCCTGATGTTTTGTACACTCATTCATCATTACACATTCATTCAGCGAGAGTACACTCATTCATGAATTATTCATTCTATTCAAAGCACATACACACATTCAAGCAGCTTTTTCAATAGTCACAGATAGTGAAGATTACACGCCACTTATCCTTAATATTTTTTAACCTTGTCAGTTGGTTCTCGCTGGTTTTCAGTAACGCTTCCGTCTCTGATGTTATTACAAGGCAACTGTGGCCTTTTCAATGGCTTTCCTCCTTTGCTGTGTGTTAATGCGATATGATAAGTCTTATTCTATTCTTATGCGTTTGTCAAATACCCTTCTCTCCCCGTGTCCTACTAATGACTGTTTGGCGGATGTTCTGTGGGGGGGAGGGGGGTTGTGTACGTTTGTTTTGCAGTCCTATTTTTAGTTTTGAAATTTGCCAGGCAAAAAAAAAGAAATCTCTGCGTATGGGGAGAGGGAGGTTTCAGCTTTGTCAGACAAAAAAAAAAAAAAAAAAAAAAAAAATCGTTCCACTTTACACATTTCCACATTTGTGTACGTGTAAAGATCCTTGGGTTTTTGTGCAGTCGTTTTTTATTTTTTATTTTTTATTTTTTTCCGGGGGTATGGCAGGTGTTCAGAAGACCCCTGTTAGAAGAGAGCCTGAATTCAGAGCCCTACATCTAAAATAGGATGCGGAGTGCCTGACTGAGTTGACGTTTCAGATGTGTTACCCTACAGCCCGGTTCATGCGATGTGTGGAGGTTGTTTGAGTCTCTTCTGAGAACTTCTGGATTGATGTACTTTTGGACTGGTATACTTTAAAATAGAAATTATGAAACGTACATATTTCAAAATCGGAGGCCCACGTACACTGAAGGTTTGCACAGAGAAGAGCAGGCTATATCGGTGATTCTCAGCCTTTTTCATATCAAGGACCCCTAAGTTAGTACACATTAGGGCCATGGACCCCCATTTGTCTCTCGGACCCAAATCTGAGAATATTTTTATTGTTAGATATGATTTTGTCCGGAATTCGACTATCTGAATATGACTATCTGTATTGTAGGCAAAGATAACAGTGAAACTATGATAGTCATTCTTCTACATTCTGTAACTGTGTTAACTTCTTGTAAATTATATAATGTTAAAGTTTAACAGTTCATCAATTAGCTGGGGACCAAGGTTATTATTGTTAACGAAAACTAACAAAATAACAAAAAAACTAGGTGTGAAAAAACATTTTCGTTAACTGAAATAAAAATAAAAACGAGGCTTTACAAAAAAACGATAACTAACTGAAACTGTATTGTGTTTACAGAACTAACTAAAATAAACCAAAATTATAGAGAAAATGTCTTTTTCATTTATTTCATGAATTTATTTCATACATAAGCCTAGTATTTTGAATTTTTGAATCTCGCCCCTGACAAATACCCCATAGTACAAAAAAAAGACTAAAACTAACACTGAAACTAATAAAAACTAAACTAAAACTAAGCATTTTCAAAACATATAAACTAAACTAGCAAACCCGCTTTAAAAACGAATTAAAACTAAACTGAAATTGAAAACAAAAAGTCAAAACGAAATAAAAATAAAAACTAATGAAAAATGCAAAACTATAATAACCTTGCTGGGGACCCCCTGGAACCCCCTCAAGGACCCCTGGTGGTCCCCGGGACCCCACGTTGAGAACCACTGGGCTATATCACTAAAATGACCAAATCAGAACGCCATTCTATTCACTGTGAATGAGTGGAAAGTGTTCCTTAATAGCGCCGGTCAAAAAGTAAAGCCTATCTGTGCCTGTGATTGCCCCCAATTCTCTAACACCAGCTCCCCTGAATTATTGTTGTGCAATCTTTGGGTGAAGACTTTGCGTTCAGAGTGGCTGCTATCACTAATGCAAGACGCAGCGTCGTCACCAGCAAGTCAGACAAGCAACGGAGAGTTTTTTCATCCGAGGATCTCAGATCAGATCAGAGAACGCTCCAATTATAAAGGGGCTTTAGGGCGCGAGGGTGCCAGCCTTGGTGGATTAGTCTTACAGCTGAAGCGCGGTATTTGCCCTCGTAATTGGTGATGAAGGGGATATTTGCTTGTGCAGTGCTCTTTTAGAGGGCTTGTTTGTGCCACATCGCCATTTGCATGCATTTCTTAGTGCATGAGATGAAAACTCTTGCGCTTTCAGTTGAGGCAACTGAGGCGCAAACCGATGCACAAATTGCCCAATGCGACCTCACTGAATCTGAGCCTCATTGTTGCTATGTACTCATCTCTTTTCCTGAGAAGTCAGAGTGAGCACACGCACATCTCCTTTCCAGGTGCTGAGTCGAAAAAGTTAAAAAAAGACTCGCAAAACACTGTGGCAGCTCCCAATATTTTGCTTACTTTATTCTACATTAAAAAAAAAATATATATATATATACAACGTTTCGAGCCCTCACAGGCTCTTCCTCAGGTAGGTTTTGCAATGAATCAGACAGGTTCAGGTGTTCCCCATTTACAGAATGGATATAGGTCCCACCCATAGGTGTGATCATGGAAAAACCAATGAAATCTCTACAAAGAAAGAAAAAATAGAAAAAAATAATAAATAAAAAAAGAAATACCTATATATACTGTATATATATAACCCAGAAATCCTGATTAACCATTGTTAGAAAAAACCCCAATTAATTTATATTTGAGTATAATTCATCTAAGTAGGTAGCATACTATACATATCAAAAAGCATTCACAGTATAAAGATGGGCCTATTTATTTATATACATGTGGCCTATTAGTTCTATAATGGAAAGTTCTAAGGGGTACTACAATCTCATGATTCACTGGTCATAGATGTAAGTTTTTTCTCTGCCCCCAAGAAAGGAAAACAAAAACAACAACAACAACGACTGCAATATGAAGAAATTATCTCATGAAGTTATCAAAAAAGTGAATCAAAAAGGAAGAATAGTAGCCTAATATCAAAATGACAAAAAAGATAAAAAAGAGAGAATATTTCAGAGGCAATATTAGATATAGAAACTCATGCTTGAACCACTAATGGTCATTATCATTCATATGAAGGGTTTGAGGGAGAAGTCCTCACTCAGACCATGAGGGGCCCTTGTTTGGAGATGATATATCCAGTAAAGACATCTTTCTATGTCTCCTTTTCTTCTTTGTGGGAGAACTTGCTCGATACCTGCGTAACAGAGAAGCCACAGGACGGTTTAGTTCATTGAAATGTATTGTACTTCGGTGTTCTGCTATGCGGGTCTTTAGTGTCTCTGTTCATCTCTTTTCCTCCCACTTCTCTCACAGGTCCTTTCCCTAGCCAATCAGAAACCTTAAGGACTATGACCGGCAGACCCATCTCCCAATCCAAGGCGATCCAGCTGGGCAGATAGAGCAATTCGCGGCGCCTGTACTTCTCGCACCTCCGGGAAAAAAAAACAAAAAAAAACACAATGAGGACTATCTTACTGGGCCTGCTATGGGCCTGCCTGGGCCTGTCCCTGGACGCCATGTCTTTGAACGGGCGTCAGGTGGAGGCGGTCGACGGGGGGAGTCCGGACGGAAGCGAGCCGGCTTTCCGGGGAGGGAAGCTGCTGAAGAGGGTGAGACGAGGCTGGATGTGGAACCAGTTCTTCCTGCAGGAGGAGTACACAGGCAGCGACTACCAGTACATCGGCAAGGTAAGGGCTTTTTTTTTTTTTTCTCTCTCTTCTGTTCTTCTGTTTCGCTTCAGAATGAAACTTCACCTCCTCGCACGCAGCGCCCATCAGACTCAATCAAAGCCCATTGATTCCTCGGAGTCTGAAAAGAAGTGTTTTTTTTTTTTCTTCCTCATTTCCTGAATTGTTGGTTTATCGATGTGAATCTCAAGTATTTTCGTCTTCGCGATTATATTACCCACAAGCTTGACCACAGTGCCAAGCAAGATTATTACAAAAGATGGGGCTCATCTACAGTGTAATATAGATTTCATATAAAAAAAAAATAAATAAATGATGCGAAAGAACAGGCTGTCAACTTTTGATTATGGGTCTCTATGTGTTGTTAACCATATAAAAACAATAACACCACAGCAATAAGTATGTAACTTGAACTCGCAAGCACATGCACTGACGGGAGCGTATCTATGTTCCCGGGGTCCTATGTTCCCGGGGTCCTATGTTCCCGGGGTCCTATGTTCCCGGGGTCCTATGTTCCCAGGGTCCTATGTTCCTATGTTCCCAGGGTCCTATGTTCCCAGGGTCCTATGTTCACAGCGTCCTATGTTCCCAGGGTCCTATGTTCCTATGTTCCCAGGGTCCTATGTTCCCGGGGTCCTATGTTCCCGGGGTCCTATGTTCCCGGGGTCCTATGTTCCCGGGGTCCTATGTTCACAGCGTCCTATGTTCCCAGGGTCCTATGTTCCTATGTTCCCAGGGTCCTATGTTCCCAGGGTCCTATGTTCACAGCGTCCTATGTTCCCAGGGTCCTATGTTCCTATGTTCCCAGGGTCCTATGTTCCCGGGGTCCTATGTTCCCGGGGTCCTATGTTCCCGGGGTCCTATGTTCCCGGGGTCCTATGTTCCCAGGGTCCTGTGTTCCCTAGATTTATATGGCACATAATGGGGACATGACAAAGGGTCCTATGTTCCCAGGGTCCTATGTTCCCAGGGTCCTATGTTCCCCAGTTCTACATATGTGCTCTCCCAGGGTCCTATGTTCTCAGGGTCCTATGTTCCCAGGGTCCTATGTTCCCCAGTTCTACATATGTGCTCTCCCAGGGTCCTATGTTCCCAGGGTCCTATGTTTAACCCTAACCCTAACCCTAACTAACCATATTAAGCGAATACAGAGCTGGGGAACATCTTTTTCAGGTTCCCATTATGTGCTATATAGAGCTGGGGAACATAGGACCCTGGTAACATAGGACCCTGGGAACACTGGACCCTGGTAACATAGGCCCTCGGTAACATAGGACCCTGGGAACATAGGACCCTGGTGACATAGGCCCTTGGTAACATAGGACCCTGGGAACATAGGACCCTGGTAACATAGGACCCTGGTGACATAGGCCCTTGGTAACATAGGACCCTGGGAACATAGGACCGTGGGAACATAGGACCCTGGTAACATAGGCCCTTGGTAACATAATATCCTGGGAACATAGGACCCTGGTAACATAGGCCCTTGGTAACATAGTACCCTGGGAACATAGGACCCTGGAAACATAGGACCCTGGGAACATAGGACCCTGGTGACATAGGCCCTTGGTAACATAGGACCCTGGGAACATAGGACCGTGGGAACATAGGACCCTGGTAACATAGGACCCTGGGAACACTGGACCCTGGTAACATAGGCCCTTGGTAACATAGGACCCTGGGAACATAGGACCCTGGTGACATAGGCCCTTGGTAACATAGGACCCTGGGAACATAGGACCCTGGTAACATAGGACCCTGGTGACATAGGCCCTTGGTAACATAGTACCCTGGAAACATAGGACCCTGGAAACATAGGACCCTGGAAACATAGGACCCTGGAAACATAGGACCCTGGGAACATAGGACCCTGGGAACATAGGACCCTGGGAACATAGGACCCTGGGAACATAGGACCCTGGGAACATAGGAATGACTCTGCACTGACCACATACTGTAGATACACTGCAGAACATGTATTTTAGGTGATTTCCGGCCTGCCTCCGAGCGCAAACTGTCACCGCGGCAAGTCTGACAACGGGAAAAAACAATAACGCATCTAAAATTATTACAGCGTGATATATTTCCACGTTTCCCCACTGTAAAGCTCTCTGTTGATGTTTGTGCCCCAGCCACAAACAGTACAGATTTAGCTTAGTCATAGTTTCCGTTCGGATGCTGGTTGACGGGGTGTCATTGTACCAGGCTGTACTCTGGGGCTGGATAAAAAAAGAGAGGAAGACGCAGGAAGAGTGATAGACAGATGGCAAGATAGACGCACGGAGACAGAATCTGCAGAGTGAAGTGAATAAATCTGGAAGTTGGTTCTCAACTCGTGTCTGCATGCCTAGCAACTTGTGTACATATGCATGGCCTCCTGCAGAGCTGTTAATGTGAATATCACCCTGTATATATGCCATCTTCTTTCACATATTGTCTTTTCTCATATTCTCACATTCCTCTAATAGTTATATATCCCATATATATTGCTATCTTTAGAATTTTCGGTAACACTTTACAATAAGGGTCACTAAGTTAAGGGTTAGTTAATGCTTAATAAGGGTTCGTTAATGCTTATTAACCCTTAATTAACAGTTAACTAATGTGTAATTTACTAATGGTGTTCATGTTAACTAAGGTATTAATTTATACTTTAATAGTTTATAAAGATGACTATTAAATTATGTATAAATTAACACCTTAGTTAACATGGACACCATTAGTAAATGATTACCAGACACATTAGTTAACTGTTAATTAAGGGTTAGTTAATGCTTATTAAGTATTAACTAACCCTTAACTTAGTGACCCTTATTGTAAAGTGTTACCGAATTTTCATAACTCCTTACCTTTTTCATAATGTACAAATCTCGCATTGTCTGTAAATTCTGCTGCCACTGATGCTGCTGCTGCTATTTAGATGTTAATGTTGGACTATTTTACACATTTCCATTCATACACTTCTACTTTATATGTCTGAGTGTATGAACTGTCATTTGAATGCTCTAATCTTATCTATATCCTATTCTTCTTTGCTGTATTCTTTTACTATTTGCTGCTGCAACAGGGATCATTCAAATTCCATCTAATCTAATTTAATCTAATGTAATATAATTGAATCTAATCAAAGAGGCAGACATACACAAAAAAGTCTTCTGTATGGATATGCCCAGTGATGATGACCTAATCGCTGGACCCATGTAATATCACAGACAGATCTTGTTACATAATGTTTGAATTATTTAATTAATTTGTTATTGAGTATTTTTATGAAACATATCACAGGTCACACAATCAAAAATGTCAGTTGGTGGTTCCCATATACCAACTAAAAGCTGGGGTCCACCATATATAAATCTATCTCATGACTTAAGACAGACAAGTTATATAAATATCATATGATGGCATAGCTTTGGTGGCAGAATGGCAGTAGTCAGACACTGCTCAGCTCTTGTATAATTGTAATAATGTTAAAATCGATTGTGGGATTGGAGATTATTGGCTGTGATGTTGTGGACTAAGTGTAGACCTGAGTGTACTTTCAGTGTCAATGTAGTGGAGGTGTAGTTCACATGAATATAGGTCTGATTAGGGCAATCGTATATCACAATTTTGTGTTTCTACAAATAATAATGGTGTAATTTGGCGATATTGAAGCATCTTCAATTCCCTGGTGTGGTGTATCAAGTGCTTTCACTGCGCCTGACCCATAACAACCTTTGAATGTGCCACATGCACCGTGTGACCGAAAACGAAAGCCGGGATGGGGAAGCAGAAGAGAAACCTTACAGAGACCGTCTGCTGAAAAAAACAGAGTGATGAGCACAGCGGAAAAGAACGGCCCAACGGTAGAGAAGAAACTCCTGAAAACATTCTTTTAGTTATGAAGAGTGGATCCTCACCTGTCACTTGGAGATATTGTCAAAGAGATGATGTCAAATTTGCCTTAGGTCAGTGGTTCTCAACGTGGGGTCCGGGGACCGCCAGGGGTCCTTGAGGGGGTTCCAGGGGGTCCCCAGCAAACTGATGAATTGTTAAACTTCAGCATTATTTCATTTACAAGTTAACACAATTGGAGAAGATAGAAGGATGACTGTTTTGATCATAGTTTCTCTGTTATCTCTGTAACTACAATACAGATAGTCATGGAATTCTGGACAAAATCATATCTGACAATACAAATATTCTCATATTTGGGTCTGAGAGACAAAATCTCATCAAATGGGGGTCCTTGGCCCTAATATGGACTAAACTAGGGGTCCTTGATATGAAAAATGTTTAGAATCACTGCCTTAGGTTGTAGCTGCCGCTGTTTGCTGTAGTGATAAGGTGTATCACGGTTGCTTACTATGTGCACAGATAGTAGTGAGTAGGTGATAGTAGTGAAGTGCTGGGATTTTACCTGTACCCAGCTGCACTGCGTAGTACCTCGGTGAAACTCGCACACATATTAGTGAAGCCGGCACACAGTGCGATGCGATAGTAAGGAGCCTTGCTGTTTGATTGCTAGCCAGATGCCGGGAGGTATTGTGCTGCTCTGTATGAGACCTGCTGTCAGACAGCAGAAAAACAAAGCAAGCTTTGAAACAAACAAGAGTTTGCCGTGACTGAGGCAAACACAGAGAGAGAGAAACAAGAGGGAGGCAGTAGAATTTCCCCCCTGCTGGGGTGTTTGAGGTGTCGGCTGCCTTCGCCGAAGGGGGTCTGCTGGGTGCTTCAGATATGGTGAGACAGCAATATGGTTTAGAGACAGAAATATGGTGTAGAGACAGTAATACGGTGTAGAGGCAGCAATACGGTTCAGAGACAGGAATACGGTGTAGAGACAGTAATATGGTGTAGATACAGTAATACGGTGTAGAGGCAGTAATACGGTTCAGAGACAGGAATACGGTGTAGAGACAGGAATACGGTGTAGAGACAGGAATACGGTGTAGAGACAGGAATACGGTGTAGAGACAGGAATACGGTGTAGAGACAGGAATACGGTGTAGAGACAGGAATACGGTGTAGAGACAGGAATACGGTGTAGAGACAGGAATACGGTGTAGAGACAGTAATACGGTGTAGAGACAGGAATACGGTGTAGAGACAGGAATACGGTGTAGAGACAGTAATACGGTGTAGAGGCAGCAATACGGTTCAGAGACAGGAATACGGTGTAGAGCAGTGGTTCTCAACGTGGGGTCCAGGGACCACCAGGGGTCCTTGAGGGGGTTCCAGGGGGTCGTGGTGAATTGTTAAACTTCACCATTATCTCATTTACAAGAAGTTAACACAATTAGAGAATGTAAAGGAATGACTGTTTTGATCATAGTTTCACTGTTATCTCTCTACCTACAACACAGATAGTTATGGAATTCTGGACAAAATCATATCCGACAATAAAAATATGCTCAGATTTGGGTCCGAGAGACAAAATCTCATCAAATGGGGGTCCGTGGCTCTAATGTGGACTAAATTAGGGGTCCTTGATATTAAAATGGTTGAGAATCACTGGTGTAGAGACAGTGATATGGTTAGCAGAGACAGCAACATGGTTAAGAGATGGCATCGTAGCTGGTCAACATGATCTCATAAAAAGTTGTGACATGAGCATAAACTATGTAACGGGATTTGCGTGCTGTGGACATGAATTATGAGACACAAATTGGATTCTGTGGCAGCAGAATCCAAAATCTTTTTGGAACTCTAAAGAACTGGTCCCCATTGACTTCAGTTGTTTTGGAGAAGGCTGCTATGGAGTTGTGCTGGCAACCTCCCTGTGTGTTATATGGACAAATTTCACCTGTGTTTCATTTGGCATGAGGGTGAGGAGATGATGACATTTTTGGGGTGAACTATTCCTTTAAGAGAGAGCGATATGGTTAAAATATGGTTCGCAGAGACAATGATATGAGACACATAAGGACTCCGGAAAGCCTTTCCTGCACTGGAAATCCGCCTCAGTGAAACAACCGCAGGCTTCGTCAGCTCGTGTTAGGTGGAAGCAAACGGAGGTGTTGCAGCCCTGCAGACTGACAGATCAAATCAGACTGAACACCGCTGGAGAGCAAAGGCAGCGAGGATCAAAAGGAGGGGGAAAAAAGGAGAGAGAGAGAGAGAGGGAGTGACAGACATAGAGGGAAAGGGAGGGAGAGGAGGAGGAAAGAGGGGAAGGGAGGAAACGAGGAGGGGAAAAGTGAGCCTCGTGAAAGTAGGGAGAAGCAGAGAGAGAGAGCACTGCAAAGACGGAGAGAAAAAGAGCATCGGGAAAAGCGACGGAAAAGAAGAGGACAGGTGGAATAAAAGAACAAGTGCGAGAGAATAAAAAAGCCAGAGATGTAACAAGAAAGAGAGGTGACAGGGGGGCGGGGAGGTGACCAACAATGCAGGTCGATATGGGGAAAAAGAGAAAAGTCAAAACACATAAGCTGGTTTTCCTGTTTTTTGTTTTTGGGTGAACTGGAAAAACTGATTGGAAATGCAAGATTCAATAAAATGTCCTGTGTCACACGCTCGTTTGGAGTGGAAATGTATTTTTATGATAAAGAAATTATGATGGGAATGCATTTGTTGGAATATATAATGACGTACAGTAGGTTTGGCATGATCGGCCTGATGATCGGTTCAGCTCCATCCCCAGTAGGGCCGAACAATTCATCGAAATTTTACCGAAATCGCAATATGGCCTACACATCATGTCCTACAGACTTAAGAAAACATCTTTGTTTGGTACAGATCCCCGCAAAAATCACACCAGAATCATTTTAACGCGTTTTTTCAATGAAAATGCGAATAATGATGTCAAAATGATCATTCCCTCTAATATCGCAAATCATATCGCAATTGCAATATCAGTCAAAATAATCGCAATTAGATATTTTTTTCAAAATGGTTCAACCCTAATCCCAAGACCTCCAAAAATATCATACATATTGTTTCTAACATGTATAAGTCTCTAGCATGGTTGTATGACCATTAGTTGGTACATTAGACTATCATACGTGTTGTTTCTAACATGTATAACTCTCTATTGTGGTTGTATGACAATTAGTTGTTACATTAGAACATCACCGAGTGCAATGAAAGCATGAAATATGACCAACATTAGCTGACACTAAAGAACTTACCCAATAATAATCAATACTAATCAATAGGGCTGGGCAATATGGTTGAAATCAATATCATGATAATCATAAGGATTTTTCTCAATATCAATATATATCACGATGTGATTCATGTATGCAAAATCACGTAAAATAATAAAATTAATGTTCATCTCATTGAACCGAATGGTAATGTTAGGTGTGATGTCAAACAAAACTGAAATATTCAAATAATATTCCTACCATACCTCATTTTATGAGGGTTTTTGAGTAAAATTTGCTTGTCATCATCAATTTAGACAGCAGAAATGTGTCACCATATCAAAACATCTTCATATCATCACGATATGATTCCACTGAAAGACGATAAACGATAATATTGAATTATCGCCCAGCCCTACTAATAAATATTAAGCAATTGCAATGTTTTATAGTGGATTTTTCTTCTTTTTCTTGGACATTTGGGAAAGTCACTTCTACAAGTGAAAACACACATTTCAAAAGCTTGCATGACATATGCTTGACAGATGCAAAAAGAACTACAGAGAGCAGGCAAGCAAGAAAGAAAGAAAGAAAGAAAAAGAAAGCAGAGAGAGCACTTAATGTACTTTACTTAGTTACCTGTCACTCAGGAGCAGCATTGTGTCCTGGGGAGTAGAAATCAGTGACAGTATTAGTTGGTGTGGAAACCGTCACATTTCTCCTTATTGCTCCCTTGCTCGGCATTATTGAACTGTCATCCGGTCCTCCACCCTGCGTTACTGCTGCATTACCACGGCAACAAAGTGCAACGACTAGCTGTCACACAATTCCTTGGGCCTCCTGGCTGAGGAGAAAACAACATCTGAATTTTTTTTTCCCAAAATAACCCCTCTGGGGGGAAAACGGGCCGAACGCTCGGACGTGTTTTTATAGCGGCAAAAAGATTTCTCGATGCCGCACCGGGACGCCGGCCTCTGACTCAAGACAGAGAGAGGGATATATGGGGGAGTCATATCCACATGTCTGACTGGGTGCTGGCTGGTGGGTGACAACATTTTAAAGACTCAAAGCAGCCATATTGACGCTATTCATACACCGGAGCAAGGAAGATGAAAAGTGACCCATTTGGCCTCCCGTACGCTCTCCACATGGCTGATCTGCAAAACGTGTCGGTTCGTGGGTTGTTGTGTGCGTGGGCGCGTGCATGTGTGTGTGTGTGTTTGTGTGGGGTGGTGGTGTGGGGGGGTTATCAGCAGTGAGCCAGGGGGGCCCCGAGGACAAAAAAAAAAAAAGGGCTTTTTCGCTGTCTTTGAAAAGCGCGGAAGTGTCTAGTTATCCCCTCAGCCGTATCGCTGAGTGGTTTAGCCGTCACCCGAATCATACGCTGCAATAAAATGTCCGCCTTAACCAGAGACTCCATCTTGTTTTCAGCCTCATTAAAATCATAATTTTTCTTCAGAAGCGAATAAATCATTTGGATTCTTTCAGGCACAGCCATTCCCAAGATTTTTTTTTCACAGATGTACGACGGACATTTATTTTTTTATAAACCTAGCAGTGTTGAACTGACATAAATCTCACCTCCCATATTTTTTTTACAGCAGTCAACTATAATTCACCTTGTCATAAATCTGGCCACAGCAGTGCAGAATGATGTAGTCATTCCCCCAACCATATACACACTGTAGAAATGTGTTAAATCACCCACTAGTCACCCAACCCTATACTGTAGAATTGCAGATTAGACCAATTGTCATAAGTCCCTGCCCCGTATTCCTGACATTTTCTTCACAGCAGTGTTGAACTGCCAGCAGTGAACAGTCATTTTCCTGCCTCATACTGTAAAATTGTAGAACTGATGACAGAACCGCGGCTTCATCCCGAATACTTTTCCATAATCGTTCTGGTAAATTTGTACAGTAAAAAAAACGGTTTGTCTGGAGGGAAAACCGGTACAATCTATCTTTTTCATCAGTGGCCTTGTCGCAGCACTGTCCTCCATTGCTGAGCAGTTGATAATGCCGGTAGGTGGGGGGGATGAGAGGGTCGAGGTGTCTTGAAACTCCGAAGGATGGGGAGTTTTTGTTCCAAAACAGAATGCGGGCTGGAAAGTGAGTTTTGAAAGCTAGAAATCATTGTCATCTTGGGTCATTTTGCACTACAGGCAGCGGTGGAAAAAGTACTAGAATGTCCTAATCAAGTAGATGTGTTGTTACTTTTCCATACAATTCCGGAAGGACGAGAGGACAGAGTTCAAACTCAATTCTTTTACATTTGGAAATGACGAAATAAAGTGCAAAAAGTAAAGCCAGAGTACTCTTCTTACTCTGAATGGTTCCACGATTTACGATTGTCCAATTTCTGCCGCTTATGGAGAGCCTTGAAACTTGTTCTGCTCTGTGGATGTGATTTAAGATATAGTGAAGAACAATACTTCAGTAAAAATGTCAGGTAAAATTACTGACTTGGGACTCAGTACACAAAAAACCTCCTCAATTACAGTAACATGAGTAAATGTAGTTAGTTACTTATTGTCCCTTAAAACTATGCCCACATAACAAACATTGTATTGTCTAATTCACACTGATTGTGGACTACTTGCAATTTTTCATCTTTGCGGGGCTTCTCCTGACAACCAAACCATTGTGGTTTATTTAGGCCAAGTCCCTATACTCGTATAGCAGTGTTTTCTCCAACCTGATACTGAAGAGTTACTCCTGTTGCTGAGGTTTGTAGGACAGACTACTGAAGCATTTTTACAAGTCAGCCCTTACTCTGATTATCAACTGTTATTCTGATTATCAACTCTTACACTGATAAGATAAGATAAGATATCACTTTATTAATCCCCGTGGGGAAATTCAGGAATTACTAACCCATATTCTAATTATCAACCCTTATTCTGATTATCAACTCTTATTCTGATTATCAACTCTTATTCTGATTATCAACTCTTTCACTGACTATTAACCCTTAATCTTATTATCAAACTTTGTTCTGATTATCAACCCTTATTCTGATTATCAACTCTTTCACTGACTATTAACCCTTAATCTTATTATCAAACTTTGTTCTGATTATCAACCCTTATTCTGATTATCAACTCTTATTCTGATTATCAACTTTTATTCTGATTATCAATTCTTACACTGATTATTAACCCTTATTCTAATTATCAGCTCTTATTCTGATAATCAACTATTACACTGACTATTAACCCTTATTCTAATTATCAACCTTTGTTCTGATTATCAACTCTTATTCTGATTATCAATTCTTACACTGATTATTAACTCTTAGTCTGATTATCAACCCTTATTCTAATTATCAACTCCTACTCTTATTATCAACCCTTATTCTAATTATCAACCAAAATCTAATTTTCAACCCTTATTCTGATTATCAGCCCTTATTTAACCAGGCGAGGTGACTAAGAAATGTTATTTTCAAACATTTTTATTTTCTACAACTGCTAAGGTGTAGTATTGCACAAGGAGGGAGGCTTACATGTAAACATATATTAACACTTGGAAAGCTGCCCAGTACAACCACAGTCTTCTGTTGTCAGCCACTGGGAGCTGCCCAGTACAACTGCGAAATGGCATTTCCACTGGGGCAACAGGCTGGAGTGTCTTACTCAAGGGCACCGCGATGCTAGTATTAAGACTTTCTTTCCGCTTCTTTAGCCGCCAGACTGCTGCCTCATATTTCTCCTGTATTCTTAGAGGGAAAGTGTGGAAATGTCACAACTCTACTTTTCCTCCTCCCATATTTTTTATACCGGTGCAGACAGGATTAGTGTTTCTGCCAACTCTATAGTGCAGAATTATAGATTCGACTGTTGAATTGTCTTGTCTGGTCCATCATCCCACCCATATTCCTACAGATGTATTTATAGTGCGATCCGCCTCATCTAGCTACTCCTGACAACCACAGCAGTGCGGATTGAGCTGTATGTTACCAATGTATCCTGTTGAAGGATACATTGGAATCCGGAATTGATCAGGAATTGATCAGGAATTTCCTACTGTGGGAAAAAAGAAAACGTAAAGGCACTGGATGATGAAGAATACGAATAAAATCTGTGGAATCTGATCAAAATGTCACACTACAATCGATCCAGGTGAAGGTCTTCCCATAGACAACCAGTATAGAATTGATCAATTCTCCAACAAATATGCAGCATATCCATCATATCAGAGGACCACACTGACTATACCATATCTGATTTGTTATATCTCACCCATATATCAGTCTAACCCTACTATTTATATGCAGTTCACGCTTTTCACAGGTAGTGGCAAAAATAGCAGCTATCGTGGCAACACACACACTCACATATACTCAAAGCTTTCACCCCAACACCCCTGAGAGGTGAACACTGGGCCACCTCAGGTCGAGAGACACCGGCAAAGACATAGGGCGAGAGACGGAGAGAGAGAGAGAGAGCGATAGAGCGAGGCAAGTTAGCGCTGCAGGTATCACAGCAAAAGCAGCAGATTTCAGATCAGATCCAACAGATGTTAAATCCTTCTGGCAGAACAGACTGGCTTTCTGCTGCGCCGTGGTTCACTCTGGGCTATGGTTTTCCTTCAGAGGAGGCTTTGTTTCTTTCTTTCTTTCTTTCTTTCTTTCTTTCTTTCTTTCTGTCTTTCTGTCTTTCTGTCTTGGCTTTTCTTTGCTTCTGTCTTCCTTTTAGAAACCTTCCCCCATCACCCGGTTGGTCCATAAATCCTCTCCAGGACATTTTCTTCTCTCCTCTTCCCTCCATCAATCTATCTTCCCTTCCCAATTTCTCTGTAGATAGATAGATAGATAGATAGATAGATAGATAGATAGATAGATAGATAGATAGATAGATAGATAGATGGTATCTATCAGAATCAACAGAAACAGGCCTCATGTCTTTATTATTCTCGTATCTTCATATTATATTCATTGTGTTCTGCAGGCAGTGTAAGATCGATCACACCAAGCACACATTTAAATTGAAGTGAAATTGACAGAGAAACAAGGAGCTCTTCTGCGTGGCCTGTAGCTAAACATGTTAGTTATGATTTTGCTTCAGCTTTACCAGACACAGGAGATTGAAATCATTCAGGAAACCAGCACTGGCTAGTTTGAATGAAATGAAATTGAAAGTGTAACAGAGTGAGTGGGTCAAACACAATTTCTATTTGGCCCATATATAAATTAGATGTAGGCCTATATTTGCTTCAGCGGCACAGGAAATTGAAAATGTCCAGAAATACACATCAGGTCATTTCATTGATTATTCACCTAGTTCTCACCACTTTGCCCAGTAGGGTACTAACCCACTGCTGAAGACAGCAGTGTGAGGCGGATGGTAATGGGCCATATAACATACAGTAGCCCAGGGCTGGGCAACATTAAATTACTGTTTTGGCTACAGTGACTGTATGCAGTTAAACACATTTTCCAGCATGGCTTCTCTCCTTCCTAAATGTTCCTGTGGATTTGTACATACTACCATCAGAGAAAGATTTATCATGTGACTTATTTCCAATGTAGACAGTATTCACCTCCATTCAACTCCAAATAATATCAAAAATTTCTGAGATGGCAAAGTACTATAAGTGTAATAACCTAATCCATGGAGGAGATGTGTGCGTCTACAGAGTTTTTGCTAGGCCTCGCCCAATACAGCATTGAAAAATCCTGACCTTGGTATTATAAGGTTCTATCTGACCTTTTTGTCAAAACTGAGTTAGTCGCATGAACCTATTCTATGAGTGCCTGTACATATGTGTGGTGTTATTTTTTGAGTCTGTCATTTCTAAAACAAAAGGACCCATCTCCACAATGGATGCTGAAAACTTTGAAGCTCAATATCTCAGAACTATTCTGAAGGCAGATAGAACCTTATAATCCTCAGCTCACGAAATATCGATGCGTGAATGAAAAGTAGTTCCTATTGAATTTTATTTGAACAATTTTCAAATGAATGAGTTCATTCACGGGCAAGAGTAGGCGTGCCCATGATGTTAGGCGAAAATGTAAACACTGGAACCAAGAAGAGCTGTAATGAAGATGGGAAATAAAAAAAATAAAAAACCTGTCACCACGATGTTTACTTACTTACTTACTTCTCTCCAATCACTAATGTCCTCTGTGGTTACATCCCGTGTAAAGAAAGTTCCTCCACCTGAAAGTAGTTCCTATGAAATGGATTTGACGTGTAGATGCACAAATCAATCAGATAATAAATGATAACGATCTTTTCGGCAAAACACCTGTTAGAGAGAAATTGAGAAAAAGTAGGTAAAATGTAGGGCATCCCCAAAGTCCAAATAATCCAAAACACATTTACACAAAATATGACTGAAAATCAAACCAAGAAAATAAAACTGTGTGTCAGGTTTTACAAACTGTCATACCACCCAGCCGTACTGTAGCACCCCCTTGATGCAAGGTCAGCGCTTCTCACAGATCATTCTCAAGAGGCAGATCAGATGGACACCGTCTCTTCAGTTGGACAGGGCGCTGGAAGTGGAGGAGGCTGGCAGCGGTTCAGACCAAACTGACGCAAAGTCCTGAACACCCAAGTACCGGCCAGTGGCCAGTAGCCATCGGCTACTCCTTACAGATGATCCAGTACATTTTGTTCTGTGACAGCAGGGTGACAGAATGACGGACCGTGACCCACATACTGTATGTCCCTTACAGCAACATTCTGATATGCTGACTCTGGTGTGTGTGTGTGTGTGTGTGTGTGTGTGATGGCCTACAACTTCATTGTCCCCCACCAAAGGGGGGACTATGGATCGGTCTCCGTCCGTTCGTTCGTTTGTTAGTCACACTGTAACGTTGAATTTGTGCCGCTAGGGGGCGGCATTGACAATGAATGGGGACTCAGTGGTAAAGCAGGTCATACAGTTAAAGTTATACAATGTGGGGGACAATGAATGGGGACTCAGTGGTAAAGCAGGTCATACAGTTAAAGTTATCATACAGTGTGGGGGGGACAATGAATGGGGACTCAGTGGTAAAGCAGGTCATACGGTTAAAGTTGTCATACAATGTGGGGGACAATGAATGGGGACTCAGTGGTAAAGCAGGTCATACGGTTAAAGTTATCATACAATGTGGGGGGACAATGAATGGGGACTCAGTGGTAAAGCAGGTCATACAGTTAAAGTTATCATACAATGTGGGGGGACAATGAATGGGGACTCAGTGGTAAAGCAGGTCATACAGTTACAGTTATCATACAATGTGGGGGGACAATGAATGGGGACTCAGTGGTAAAGCAGGTCATACAGTTAAAGTTATCATACAATGTGGGGGGACAATGAATGGGCACTCAGTGGTAAAGCAGGACATAAAAACAGGACAATTACAGTTACTACATTTCAAGATAGAACTTGTAAGCCTAATTCTGAGGAGAGTAGGCAACAGAAATATATGGTCAATCTGTCCTTTCATTGTCCCATACCAAAATGCTTATACAATTTCACTCATATTTCAAGTCCACTCAGCAATCACTGACTGACCCAAGGGTGGAACTACATCACTGGTGGGGGACAACATGTTTACTATTTGCTTGTTATTTTATGAGGTTCGCAAGAGCAGAAAACATTCGTGAGAAGATCTGGACAGTTGTTTTTACGGACCGATTCTTTCATAACGTTACGCCATTTTGGTTAACACGAAGGGGATGTGTGTGTGCCCTCTCTGCAGCTTCAGTCGGACATGGACCGGGGCGACGGGACGGTGAAGTACGTCCTCTCCGGCGAGGGGGCCGGCACCCTCTTCGTCATCGACGAGAACAACGGCGACCTGCACGCCACGCGCCGCCTGGACCGCGAGGAGAAGGCCTTCTACACCCTCAGGGCCACCGTGGTCAACAAGCGCACGGGCAACAAGCTGGAGCCCGAGACCGAGTTCATCGTCAAACTCCACGACATCAACGACAACGAGCCTCAGTTCAGCAAGGAGGTCTACACCGGCAGCGTACCGGAGAGGTCCGACATCGGTAAGTACATGGGCTTTTTTTCATTTGGGAGGAGAGCTGGATGACTGAGTGAATTGGGACTGGGTTTTGATTAGATTTTTTCTCCATTCTATTCTGTAATCCTCTCCTCTTGTCCTTCTCCCATAATATCTATGCTTTTAAAATGCTGTTTTGTTTTCAACATAATCAGTGAGCATAGATGGGGATGACCCAGAAATTGTGATGCTTTTCAACATATCGTGTTGTCATATCAAAGTGCATTGGCAAGAGCATATCTTAAATATATGCTGTGTTGGAAAGCATCACAAGATACGATACGATACAACTTTATTGCAATTTGTGTTTTCTCAATTGAATTCTCAAGAGTGTAGTATAGTCTCTCACCCCTCTCTCTCTGTGTCTCTCCTAGGTACATCAGTAATCCAGGTGACGGCTACAGATGCTGATGACAGTATGTATGGGAACAGTGCCAAACTGGTCTACAGCATCAGCCAGGGCCACCCGTACTTCTCTGTGGACCCGAACACAGGTACGTTTCACGGAACGATCCTTGAAAGCACGATACCAGTGTTTTAGGCCAGAGACTGATCCATAATCCCCCCTCTGATTTTGATCGATATCAACAATTAACTGCAACAGGAGCATCACAGTGAGCAGATATTAAACTTCATCTTAACATTGATATTCTCAACAGGGCAGACAATGAGAGTAAGCCTCAATTTTTGCAGATTGGCGGCCCCCAAATTGCAGCCAGAGGTAATTTAAAATTTTGAGGACTTCAATATCCAGAAATCCTGCAAGGTGACATCAGTAAACTGCATACACTCATATCTACCAGCCCGGTGTTGGTGAATTATCTGTTAGAAATCGAAGGACCCAAACACATATGGCAGCCATTTAGTAGTCCAACAGTTTGCCTGATATAAATACACTGATAGAGGAAACCAGGACGTTTTTCTGCTGATAAATTCATTCAACAAACACTGAATGAATGCTAATATTACACTCATGGCATCAAGTGATGTTGTAGCTTTCATGGTTGGTACTTTTTCATTTGAATATGAAAACATAGGCCGACTATGATATAGGCAGGTTATGATAAAGCTTTTAAGCTGAATGGCCCCACCATTGACTGATTCTCAGAATAAGAAATGGACAAATAGAGTAAATTGTGCAGCTTGGATGCAAAAAGACAACTCCACTGACTTTTCCATATGCTTTGAGAGCTAACTGCTTTTCTGCCTTTTCGGTGATCTAGGTCTGGAATCCAATCCACGTAGGAGCTGTCTATCAAAAATGCTAATAATGTCACCTAGATAATAGTTTAACTCTGCAAACAATTTTTTAAACGAGGACCTAATCCAAAGGACAGATCTTAAGGATGGGACGATATGCTTATCTCATGATACCATTTGATATGCGGTATAGAGATTCGATACCACCATGATGCGATGGAATAAATAAAAGTTCAGTGACAACAAAGTCTGACTGTGCAGAATTACAATTTCAAAATGTCATTACAAAATGCAAATAATATAATATCGATGGAGAACTTGTGAAATTGTGATCGGCAAGCCATCTCATTTGTGATAATAACAGAATACAATGGAGCTAATACCGCGATTCATTTTTCTGCCCCATGATACGTATTGTCACTTTTTTGCATTGAATTTCTACATATCATTCCATCCCTAATAGATCTACATTCTTCACACGGCCTGCATGTATGAAGCTTATACAGGTTGTCCTTTCTTTATGTGGCAAATGGTTGGATTTGTACAACAATACCGATGCATCACTCGCACCGAAATCAGAAACGTTGGTGAGTCCAGCTTTCTCTGGACACTTTTGGATTCCACTTTTACATTTCTATGCGTCACTGTGAGAAAAGATTTCCCACCGGTGACCATACCGACACCGGCTAATAGGGTGAATCTACCGTGTCTCAATTAGTGGGGATAGGGCGCTCTTCTCTGTTGCAGCCTCGCTTTCTGTTTTACATAAAAACCTTGCTTAGAGCAGCTTTAACAATAAAAAATGAATACACCCTGTGCAGGTCCACCCCCTGAGCCCTGCACATTTACATTTCCCACTGCACTGGAAAAAGGGAAAAAAAAAAAAAAAAAAAAGGGCTGTTCTAATATTTCCTAATATAAAATAAAAACACAACTAAGCCCAACCTTGTCCTGATCCTGTGTACTTTCTCTGTAAATAAAAAAAAAAAAAAAAAAAAAAGTCAGCCGTTCCATTTAGATAATCAGTACAGTAATCTCCCTCTCTCTGCTCATCTGTTTTGTTTCGAACAAAAAGAGGAGTGAGGGCCACGGCCAGATTACCGCTGCCCGCGGATTAACCAGCAAACGATAGACCTTGATCTCTGGAGGTTGACATGGAGTGGGGCCCGAAGGGGAACCAAAACGACCCAAAGTCCTGAGGAATGAGGGATGAAAAGGGGGAGGGAGGAAAAGAGGGGAGCGCTCCAGAGAGAGAGGACGAGGAAATGGCGAAATGAGGGAGAGATGGCTGGAAAGGGAGAGAGAAAGAGAGAATCAGCATCCAATCACAGAGGGTCATTAAAGCAATATTTGACTTTGCTTGAATACTTTCAGTTGTCAGCGCACGCACCGCCCCGTGTTCATGAATAGTCAACAGCTACTACACAATACCTGTTGTCTCCGCTGCCCATGACCTTTCATTTTGAAAATTCATTTCTAATACGCTTTCAGGCCTATGTTAATACAGCAAAATAGACCGCCCTTGGGCTTCGAATATTCACTCGGTCTACATACTTTTGAAAAAAAACCGAAAGTTTTGGCTGCATGCGGTTTCTCAGTATTGACAGCTGAGTGTTGAATGCCATGGGTCGGAAGCAGATCCCCAGGGCCGCTAATGTCGGAGGCTGTCTGCTCCTGAAAAGGCCGCTGGAGGTGCGAATGTGCTGAACAGTAAAAAAAAAAATATTCTCCTCGTGTCAAATATGGCTTTAATTGCCATGATACAAAGGCATTTTGAGGAAATAATGCCCTCAGTTTATGCATGGCGATTGGCAGATGGGACGAGATCAATGTGGATAACACAGTGGGCTCTGAGGAACAAAAACCTAATGAAAAATGACAGCTGCCGGTACATTACCCACCTGGGTTTCCTAAAATTGATGCTGGTGTATTGTGGCCTTACGGTGAAAACATATCAGATCCTGAACTTCAGTGCTGTTGATCTGAAGTGTGAAGGTTGCTACTAAAAGCATGATGTCGCTCTCTTTCTTTTAATGTGTAAACAAGTAAACTAGTTAGTTACATGCTTACGAGTTGTGAGTGTCTTAAAAAATAATGTAATGAAATCAAATCACAGATAACTGCTCACTACTGCAACCTAGCAACTAATGTTACTGCTAGCATACACTTAGGGAGTGTATCTATGTTCCCAGGGTCCAATGTTCCCCAGATTTATATGGCACATAATGGGAACATGACAAAGGGTCATATGTTCCCAGGGTCCTATGTTTAACCCTAACCCTAACCCTAACTAACCATATTAAGTGAATACAGAGCTGGGGAACATCTTTTTCAGGTTCCCATTATGTGCTATATAGAGCTGGGGAACATAGGACCCTGGTAACATAGGACCTTGGGAACATAGGACCCTGGGAGAGCACATATGTAGAACTGGGGAACATAGGACCCTGGGAACATAGGACCTTTGTCATGTTCTCATTATGTGCTATATAGAGCTGGGGAACATAGGACCCTGGGAACATAGGACCCTGGGAACATATGACCCTGGGAACATATGACCCTGGGAACATAGGACCCTGGGAACATAGGACCCTGGGAACATAGGACCCTGGGAACATAGGACCCTAGGAACATAGAACCCTGGGAACATAGGACCCTAGGAACATAGGACCCTGGGAACATAGGACCCTGGGAATATAGGAATGACTCCTACACTTAGCTAGGCCTGCTACGCTAATGTTACATCCTCTACAAAGGATTAAGCCCACTAACAACAAAAAAGAAGAAGCGAAACCTGAATCTTTTTTTAATTTTTTATTTCATTTAAAGCATTTTAAACAAAACCCATGTTGTAAGATGACACAACTTACCTTATCAGGAAACAAGTGAACTCGAAATGGATCTTCCACTAGCTAGCCAAACGCTTCCACAAGCAATTTGAACTGTAGAGAAATGTGAAATGGAAAAAAGAACAACTAGCATCAGCAGGAGCAGTAACTTCCAGTTCGTACAGGTTACTACCCACAGGCATTTCAGACAAGGACCGAATGAAAATCCTACACTGCATCTGCATAGTAGAGGCTTGGGAAGGTTCCTTTCAGAATGCAGTGTGTTATATAGAATACGGATGACCTGTTCAAAATAGTAATGAATAAGGCTTACTCAGTACCACCGTCAAATTATATAGTTTCACTTACATTAGCAATGATTTGCTCACAGACTGACACTAAACTGATAATGAGGTCCAGGCTGATTTCATTTACAACCATTTCAATTATTATTTCAAGATTTGTAAATGAATCTCTGCATTCATAATCTCAATGATCTACCTATTTTTTTCCCAGTAAATATTACAGATCGTGGTCAACGCTCAATCTATGACTCCCCCGCCCAATAGGACTTTCAATTCACTTTCAATTCAAAGGGTAGAACTTCCAAACCAAATACCCAAACAGGTCATTTATCTGAGGACAGGTGAAAGCTCATCTATTTTTTGTCCCTTTGGAATGAAACAATTATCAGCTGACTTTCAGACAACCTTTTAAAGGTTGATGTGGCGCTGCCGTCTAATAGCAATAAAGCACTTGAGGTCCACACGATATTTCACTCTTTATTTCTGTGACCTTGCGCATGCGACGGCAACATCACCCCATTTAATACCTCATCATAGCTTGGCTTCAAGTGCGCTCTGAAATGCCCTGATACAACGGCTCTCGGACAAGTGGTCTGATGGGGAAACTTCCATCAGAAGGTCACACCCTATATGACCTTCATCACATATCATCCCCATTCTCTGTCTCCAGTCTAATGAAGCAGAAATTATACAAAAATGTAATAATAAACGGATACGAAAAAGTTGATTTGGGTGAAAGGGATACAGGTTACAAATCAAATTACAAATTGCTGCTAAGAGCTTGGCATCTTTCAGCTAGCCTTATTGTGTGATCAAAGCTCTAGATAAAGACATTTGTACCATGACTGCCATCCTTCAGTATATTTATAATAATAATAATATAGCTCTTCACAAAACAAAGTTATGAGTCATATATAAATAAATTATAAAACAGAGTAAATAAATTGCTTTATAGAATCATTAAAATGGGGGGCAGAGCATAGCGGAAATAGCAGAAAATGAAGAGAAGAGGGGACAAAGGATGGAATACAGCATGAAATGAACACAAAAAGTAATTACACACCAGAAAATAAATTGAAGACGGACAGGAGGAGAGCACCATCAGAATCAACAATAAAAAAACAGGCTACATAGCTCATAAAATAAAAAAAAAAAAAGCATTAAACAAGGAATGAAATAGGGCATTATTTTAAAAGCCTGTTCATAAAAGTAAGTGATTTAAAAGACGACACTGATCCTTAGTCCCTTGGGCAGGGCGTCCCAAAGCCTTTTAAACATTGCACAGGATTTTTTGCAAGGTTACAAAGAAGAAAAGCAGCCTACTGAAAGTAACCTACCTAGCTGCTTTGTAATGAACGGAGATCACGGCTGTTTGTGGCCATGGAAACCCATTTTTTAGAGGACACAAAGACCGATAACGTTGACTTGTCTTGACTCAAACTAGCTTTATCGATTGTGTAGGGATCCGGATGTCCAATAACTATAACCATAACTACTTAGAAAATCTGGTCCAAGTTTTGCGAATACTATGGATTACATTCTTGCAATTTTCAGTACAACAATATTGCCAGGTTATGGAAACAGCAAACTTTGCAGCAGGTACTTGATAAAAAATGACATTCTACAGCTGCTATTACCGAGTGCTGTGTGTGTGTGTGTGTGTTTTTTTTTTAGGATAGTCCACCTCATCAGTATTTCTCCTCAGGCGGTCTGCTCAGGCCACTAGGTCTGGGAATCAAACCCCGTGGTCATGAGGCAGTATCTCTTACCACCAGGATGCTCTGCCACTGTGGCCAAACCCCCGTGACAGAGAATAGCACAAATTTGCCAGTCTTGCCTATTTTTTTTTTTTTTTTTCCAGCATGGGACCCAAACGTAATACATTTCTTCTCATAGTGAGATCCAGGCTCATTAAATTATACTGGAGTCCCATTGATGGAATGGAATGGAATCCAGTTGTTCATTTGAGCTTTCATTCATACATTCAAATGGCCTTTGTCAGTCTTGTTTCTGTCTGTGACGGATGTAGTGGTACATTGACAGAGACTGGTGCTTTCAACAGGAAAAAGGTAGGGTGTTTCCACTAGGGATGGGCATGAGTACTCGAGTACTCGATTTGGATGTCAGTATTCGTTCAACGGTTCAACGTATAGAGTACTCACATTTTTTTTTTTGCTTTGTAAAAAAAACATATATGTATATAATAAATATAAACGTAAATTGACCCTGTTCTATATTAAAAGTTTAAATTTTTAGTTAGGATCTAACCGGTCGCTTTGAATTTATGGTTTAATAGGCTAATGGAAGCCTGGTTGTTCAATAAATGAATTTCAAATTGCACTTGTTTTCCGTTGTTGGCCAATTTACATAAATGTGAAAGCATTAGATAGTAATAGATATTCTTACAGGCCTATAGCCTATGAAATTAACTATTTAGCGTTAGCCAAACTTTGGTTCCGCTTGTGTGTTTCCAGTCGGACACGGACCCCTACCCGCATTTTCGCTTGGGTGTTAATTTCGGACCATATTCTTCCGTTAGTTGTTTTTTTTTTGCGAGTATTCAAGTACTCGCATATTGAAATTACTTAAAATGCCCATCCCCAGTTTCCACCATCTTCACCTGCAGGTTGCAAAGTGTGGGATTATGTGTTAAGTTTTCAACATTTCCACCACGGCAAAGGATGCACAGATACAGCTTTCACTGTTTCTGAGTACTAATTAAAGCTGCACCAGTCAAGACCTGAGTCTAAATCACAAAGTGTTGCTGTAACACAGAAGAGCGTCTCCTCCCAGCTAATTGAGATGCCGTACATTCACCCCATTTGCCCGAATTAAACTCTGCTGTCAGTATGGTCACTGGTGGGAAATCTTCTCCACAAGGGTATGTGATGAATCAAAACTTAAGAGCGGAATACAAAGTGTCGAGCGCTCCATCCAGAGAAAGCTGGACTCACCAGTGTTTGATCTTTTGGTTTACTGATGTCACCTTACAGGATTTCTGGGTGTTGACGTCCTAAAAATCCAGGTACCTCTTGCTGCCATTTGGGGCCGCCAATGTGTGAAATTGCTTAGCGTAGCTTTAAATATCACTTGATACCAAGTATCAATCTAATCTGTTACTTTTATTGATGCAGACTTAGACCATCAGATTAGGGCCAGTGTAAGTTTTATAGAGATTACTAGATCTGACATGCCTATCCAGGTCATTTTTTTTTATACCACACATGGGTCTTGCAATCAAAATCATTATCAGGGTATCTTACTAATGTAACAGGTGGGATATTCCTCTCTCCAGAGGCAAGAGCAAAACATACCTATTTTAGTGGTGAGGTTCAGCAGTATCCCCCCTTAACATGCCTGATCTTAGAATTATAAGGTTCTATCTGCCTTCAGGATAGTGCTGAGATATTGAGCTTCAAAGTTTTCAGCATCCATTGAGTTAAATGGAGATGGGTCCTTTTGTTTTAGAAATGACAGACTCGAAAATCATTATTTTCAAAAAATAACACCACACATATGTCAACAGGCACTCATAGAATAGGTTCATGTGTCTAACTCAGTTTTGACAAAAAGGTCAGATAGAACCTTATAATACCAAGGTCTTTTGGAAATAGTGTTTTTATTTGGAAACGGCAAATTCTATGATCGCTCTATGATTCTATGAAGTTCAGAAAGTTCATTAAAAGTTGAAGAAAACTGAGTCGATTTGAAGGCAAAACAACTTGAAACGAGGCAGAATACATAGTAGATTTAAAAAAATAATAATAATAAAAAAAAATAAAACGTGTTGTTTTTGTGCAGGCGTGATCCGGACGGCCCTGGGTCCCGGGGACATGGACCGCGAGCAGAGGGAGCACTACCAGGTGGTGATCGAAGCCAAAGACATGGCCGGACAGAGAGGGGGGCTCACCGGGACCACCGTGGTCAACATCAGCCTCACCGACGTCAACGACAACCCCCCCCGCTTCACCCAGAGTAAGACGACTGCAAAGGAGGAGGAGGAGGAGGAGGAGGGATGGCACACAAATGATGAAACACCGAGTCACACATATACACACATGCATTAATTATAGATTTTAGTGAGTATTGCGAGGCAAGATAACTAGTGTGTTTTTGCATACCTTGTTAAATATGAACAAGTCGCCCACTGGCATCAAACGCACCACAACACTAATGATGGCTAGTAGAGTGCATAGTTGTTGGCAGGGATTGTTTCAGAGAAGTTTACTTACTTTGGGGTGATAATGAACATCGCTTGGTACTGGCCTGCAGGCAAAAAACAGACAATATGTGGAAACGGAGGTCATGGGAGTACTGGAATGTCATGGAGTTGAGAATGGTGTGTTTGTGATTGGTTGTTGGCTATTCTCAGCCAGCAACCATCACAAACACACCTCCTTTACATGTGAAAACCCACACCCAATCCTGTAAGTCATTATAATGAGAAAGTTTCTCAAAATAAGTTCATTATTTTGAGATACTAACTCATTATTTTGAGAAAGTTTCTCAAAATGATGAACTTATTTTGAGAAGGTTTCTCATTATTTTGAGATACTAACTCATTGTTTTGAGATACTAAGTCAAAATATTGGGAAAGTTTCTCACTATTTTGAGATACTAAGTCATTATTTCGAGAAGGTTTCTCATTATTTTGAGATACTAAGTCAAAATATTGAGAAAGTTTCTCACTATTTTGAGATACTAAGTCATTATTTCGAGAAGGTTTCTCATTATTTTGAGATACTAAGTCAAAATATTGAGAAAGTTTCTCATTATTTTGGATACTAAGTTATTATTTTGAGAAAGTTTCTCATTATTTTGAGATATTAAGTCATTATTTTGAGATATTAAGTCATTATTTTGAGATATTAAGTCATTATTTTGTGATACTATGTCATTATTCTGAGAAAGTTTCTCATTATTTTGAAATACTAACTCATTATTTTGAGATACTAAGTCTTTATTTTGAAAAAGTTTCTCATTATAATGACTTACAGGACCGTTTTTTTCATCACACTGGCAGAAATGGGCTTCCATACACAATATTTGTTTCACATGCGAGAATGTAATTTCACATTTCACTCCCATACTCGTCCAACTCCACTAGCTTTCTGTCCGCTACAGGATACCGGAATATATTATTATCATTATTAATATAACGAGACAATTCACATAGCACGTGTCAAAAGCAACACGCGTCCAACAAGCGCATGTGCTTTGAAATGGGCTGAACGATTTAGAAAAAAATATCTAATGGCGATTATTTTGACTGATATTGCAATTGCGATATGATTTGCGATATTAGAGGGAATGATCATTTTTACATCATTATTCTCATTTTCATTGAAAAACGTATTAAAATGATTACGGTGTGATTTTTGCGGGGATCTGTAACCAAACAAAGATGTTTTCTTAAGTCTGTAGAATATGATGTGTAGGCCAGGACATCTCTGCAGCACCACGATATTTCATTTAAAATGCTATTTTGACACATTTCACCTTTAACAAATATCGCGCCTCCTGCGATTTGAAAATTGCAGTAGGCCATATTGCGATTTCGATAAAATTCCGATGAATCGTTCAGCCCTACTTTGAATTCACGTGGGTTTTCACACGTGCCTGTTTTTTTTTTTTTTGGAAGGGCTGGGGCAATTTTAGGCCGTGAAGACGCCGGTGCTGTAGACAGGGAAGCATGGTCTGATGACGCCCTGAGGCCAGACAAGTTGTCCATATTAAAGTTTGGTCGCGGCAGTCGGGGCTCCATTTCCATTTCCTTGACAGTTTTCAAACTTTAAAGGCCGCCTCGTCCTTCAAATCGTGAGCACAAAAAATGAAGCCGCATAATGTGGCAGCTTTTCATCACAGTTCAAGAGGCTGTGTTGTCCCGTAGTAGTGTAGTGTAGTGTGTGTGTGTGTGTGTGTGTGTGTGTGTGTCCAGCAGCAGTCTTCCAGTGCCTGTAGCAGTGTGAAAGAAGTGATTAAATTGTTGCTCTGTTGGCCTCGATCACACAAGTCATTCTGTCGTCTAATCCTGATTACATGAACACAGAACTTCCTTCCCCTCATTCTCTCCCTCTCGGGGCTTTCTCTCGCCGTCTCTTCGCTCTTCTAATTCTCTTTTTCTCTCTCCGTCTCTGCCTCTTTCTATCACATTCGGTGTGTCAGAGCCAGAGCATCCCCCCTCCTCCCTCCTCCCTTCTCACCCACCATTAGCACCCTTCACCCAGTGTTTCCCCTCTCCAGTGCTGGGTGCAAATTGAGATCACCCTGGGATCCGGCGAACAGATTGCGTTCGGCATTATCATTCCGTCTAAGTCCCTCCGTAACACACACGCACACACGCACACACACGCGCACACACACACACTCTGGTCCACGCATGTCAAATCATTTCACTTCACACCAGGACTTCAATCAGTGATGTTGGTGTCGGAGCCAAGAGGCAACACAACCTCCAACCAGCCGGAAAGAGAAGCGAGCGGAGATGAAATCTGCTTCCATGTTCACCTCCAGGTTTCACCCGGCTCCCATATAGAGTGGGAAGCATTGGAACAGTGAAGTGAAATTCGTTATTTTTTCCAGACAAGTACAGGTCAAATTTATCCCTGGCGGGTAAATCAGTGAGACCCACAGGCAAGGCCGGCTGCAACTTTAAGAGACGACACCATTTGAATATCTCAGTTATATACAATCTTTGGTCTCAGACTGTGTCCCTGCTGGCCAGCGTAAAACCTCTCTGACTGTGAGCCAATCAAATCGAAGCAAACAAAGGCTCTGTATCACACGGGCTCCTGATTGGCTGCCTGTTATGCTGCTCTACACAAAGTGGTAGCGTCTACACTTGAGCAAACTTTGACATAATGAATAAGGTAACACTTTACAATAAGGGTCACTAAGGTCAGGGTTAGTTAATGCTTAATAAGCATTAACTTAACAGTTAACTAATGTGTCTGGTAATCATTTACTAATGGTGTTCATGTTAACTAAGGCAGTGGTTCTCAACCTTTTTCATATCAAGGACCCCTAATTTAGTCCCCATTAGGGCCACAGACCCCCATTTGAGGAGATTTTGTCTCTCAGGCCCAAATCTGAGAATATTTTTTATTGTCAGATATGATTTTGTATAGAATTCCGTGACTATCCTAGTGTAGGTAGTAGAGCTGCAACGATTAATCGATTAATCGATTAGTTGTCAACTATTAAATTAATCGCCAACTATTTTGATAATCGATTAATCGGTTTGAGTAATTTTTTAAGAAAAATAAGTCAAAATTCTCTGATTCCAGCTTCTTAAATGTGAATATTTCCTGGTTTCTTTCCTCCTCTATGACAGTAAACTGAATATCTTTGGGTTGTGGACAAAACAAGACATTTGAGGACGTCATCTTGGGCTTTGGGAAACACTGATCCACATTTTTCACCATTTTCTGATATTTTACAGACCAAACAACTAATCGATTAATCGAGAAAATAATCGATAGATTAATCGACAATGAAAATAATCGTTAGTTGCAGCCCTAGTAGGTAGAGAGATAACAGTGAAACTATGATCAAAATAGTAATTCTAAAATGCCCTCAAGGACCCCTGGTGGTCCCCGGACCCCATGTTGAGAACCTCTGAACTAAGGTATTAATTTATACATTATTTAATAGTCATCTTTATAAACTATTAAATAATGTATAAACCTTAGTTAACATGAACACCATTAGTAAATTGCACATTAGTTAACTGTTAATTAAGCTTAACTTAGTGACCCTTATTGTAAAGTGTTACCATGAAAAAAGTCACGTTTCTTTGGAAAATGTACATTGGTTAGTTTGGCTGGTAGAACTTATTTGTGGCAGGTAATTTTTTTTAGTTTATCAGAAAAAAAAACAACCCAGAAACAAAAGCTGATATCTTTTACTTTGGTCTGAAATACAAATTTCATGAGTATGCAGCAAAGCTACACAATTTCACTTCACTGTCACAATACTTATGCTTCTCACTGTCGGAGAAAGAAACAGCAGCTGTTATCTTTCTTTCTCCCTCTCCCCAACGATATGTGTGTGCACTTGAACACATCTCTCTCTCTCTCTCTCTCTCCGTCTCTCTCTCACTCACACTCACACACACACACACACACACACAGACAAACAAACACACGCATAAACATACAAAAACAGTGGCAGGCTTAGTGCTGTCTAGCTGACAGGGTGTGTGAAGCCTGCTGTGTCTCTGCAGCATATAATTACTCACACAAGTGGTTTATACACACCACTAGATCTCTGAGATGGAGCGCACACACACACACACACACACACACACACAATGACTAAGGGAGATATTCTGATATGAGACCGCCTCAGGTTCCTATAGCAGAATGACGTCTAATTTGCATCAATTTACAGCCGGTGCGTTAGTGTGTTTGTGTGCATCGGCTTCATTCAGTGTCTCAAGTGAGCTGATTTGTTATACAAGCCGAGGCTGTATTTGTATCACAATGAGGGAGAAAATTCTTGCCGCACTATACCCGACAACCTGGCGGAAAAAACACAGTGATAGCACTTATTTAGGAGAACAAAAGATAGAAACCACATTTAAATGCTTTTTTTTTTTTTAATGATCGTCAGCAGTTTGAAGGAGAGACGTTGTGTTCTAGCGCTCGGCTTCTGTCAGCATTTCCGTTTTTTTTTTGGTTTTTTTTCTGGACTGCCAACAGTTCTTTTTGTTCTTCGGTATGTCTCCGTCTAACCTGGCCTTCTTTATGAAGTTTTAAGAGTCGGGGAAAGCTGTTTGTTCCTCCACTCAGCGTTTATTCAGACATTTCCGTCTGTCGATTGGCGTCGAGGAAAGCCAAACTCCCACTCTTTCTCTGCGTCTTCGTCTGTTGCGTTCTCGAGGTGCATGTGTTTCCTGTGGCCGTCCTTACCCGCGTAGTGGTGGCAGTGTGGTCTAGAAGCGGTGGTTCTCAAAGTGGGGTCCGGGGACCCCCAGGGGTCCTTGAGGGGGTTCCAGGGGGTCCCCAGCAAAAAGGGGAATCATTTATTTTCACTATAATTCCATCCATAAGTAACGCAGTGACAGAATGTATGACTATTTTGGTCATGGGTTTTATACACTTTCTGTAATAAATCATCTAAAAGCAAAAATCTTATTAGATGGGGGACCCTGGGACAAAATCTTATCAAATGGGGGTCCGTGGTCTAATTTGTGTCAGTTTAGGGGTCCTTGACGTGAAAAATTTGAGAACCACTGGTCTAGAGGTTAGAAAAAAACATCCTTTAAAAGGTGCAATAAGTAAGGTTTTTCCTGTCCCATAGAACAGTGGTTCTTAACGTGGGGTCCGGGGACCACCAGGGGTCCTTGAGGGCATTCCAGGGGGTCCCCAGCAAATTGATGAATTGTTAAACTTCATTATTTTGTCATTTTAGAATGGCTATTTTGATCATAGTTTCACTGTTATCTCTCTACCTACAGTACAGATAGTCATGGAATTCTGGACAAAATCATATCTGACAATAAAAATATTCTCAGATTTGAGTCCGAGAGACAAAATCTCATCAAATGGGGGTCCGTGGCCCTAATGTGGACTAAATTAGGGGTCCTTGATATGTAAAAGGTTGAGAACCACTGCCATAAAACAAAATTACCATAATATATCTGTGGGGGTTGACAAGGTTTTTGATCAATAACACTGGCACAATTACTTGGCCACTTGGCCAGATGCTGAGATTTCTGGCTCACTTTCCAGCCTGTACTCTGTCTTGGAACAAAAAAAAATCCTAATTATAGGGGAGACCGGGTATAGCTGTACCATAGGATAGTTGTAACCCTGTCAATTCCTCCAATCACGAGCAAGCTAGAAATCAGGTGATCACATGTGTAGATGCTCCATTTAGTCCCAGGCCCACATATGAAAAGAAAAGAAGTTACAATCGAGTGAAAAGTGTTACAGTCATCCCCGGTCTCCCCTACTGTGGGTAAAGCAGTGGTTGGGTGCTCCAATATTATGAAATCATTTTTGGTCACAGCCTACATTTTAGTTAACCCCACTCAATCACAGAACAGTGACTGTAACATTAACTCAGATTAGATTAGTTGAAACTTCAATGATCCCCTGTTGCAGAAACAAATAGTAATATGATACAGTAAAGAAGAATAGGATTTAAATAAGAATAGAGATGTAAACAGGATGTAAAATAGAACTGAGACAGAAAGACGGTGTGAGATTTGTGCATTATGAAGAAAGTGGTGAATTATAAAAATGATAAAAATATCTATATGTATTTGCAATATATAATGAGAAGAATAAGACCATATGAGAAAGACAATGTATGAAAGATGACAGCATACATACAGGGTGGTATTCACATTAACAGCTCTACAGGAGGCCATATGTATAGAAGTGACTAGGCATGTAGACACGAGTTGAGAAAACTCTATGATATGGAATATGGCATACAGCTGACTATAAGAGTCGCTTTCTGTGTTATCAGGTATATACCAGTTCAGTGTCCCTGAGTCCTCCAAGTCCGGCGCTCCGGTCGGCCGGATCCAAGCCACCGACAAGGACATCGGGAAGAACGCGGAGATGTTCTTCACCATCGTCAGCGGAGACGGCATGGACATGTTCGACATCTCCACCGACAAAGACACGCAGGAGGGAGTCATCACCGTCAGCAAGGTGAGAGGGAAGATCAGCACTAATCTAATCTAAAGCAGAATTTACAAAATGCTTTATAGGAAAGCATCAAAACAAGAATAACAAAGTACATAATGAGGAGTAAAAATAGGAAACAATCAACAGAAAACAGATTAACACAGGTTAAAGGAAGACGTGAAATAAATGACATAAAAAACATAAACAGCAACACATGATTAAATTACAATGTGTATACTTGTCATTGGATAGCAGAGAATAAAATGCATTTGCTTTCTCGATGCCCACTTAAATTAGGCTGACTTTTAATTATCTTGATGTTTTTCTCACACCGCTGGTGAAATCAAATAAATTCAAAAACTGATTCAGCAGATCCCACACTTTCTGCTCATAAGGATCCTACCCACGTCGTCTGTTTTAGACTTACTGTTAAATATGCAAAGCCTGGGCATGCTTGACAGATGAAAGAAACCAAATTAAACTTATTCATCTTCACCTTCACATCCCCCATTCTGAGCCCTTTCAGCAGGCACTGATGCATAGGACTGGGACTTTTATACTACTGGATTTTTGAAATTATTCAGAATGTCCTTCCAGAACATAGGTTTGCTGATGTAAAATCAGAAATGAGATTTAGAAATTCTTCTGTTCCTGTTGCTGACGCTGCCTCAGAAACTTTTGCGAGCCTCGACAAAGAGCTAATGATATTCTGTCCGCATGATGCGAGATGAGGACAATATCCCAGGATTTCCCTAAGAAAGCCGAGGCATCACTTTAATTTTTCAGCAGCGCATGTTCAGCTGTTGTAGTGACTCTGTTTGAACGAGAGCACATTTCCGAATGAAACACTTAACATTCAGGCAACGTTGTCAAAGCAGCTGATGTCCCTGCAATCAAGTAGCAGATTTCATCAACATTGCTTCCAGGCATTTGCCAAACGTTTTTAATCTGTCAGATGCATTAGGTTGATGTAAGACCTCCCTCAATAACAGCAGGTGCTGTTTTTTTCATCCTATCAACAACATTCAGGCAGCCAATTGCACTCTCATTCTGACACAGTGTGATAAGTTGCTACAATTTTATCTAATTGTCAAACTGCTGTCTAACATGGCTTTGTCAAAAAGGTACTGTCCAAACGATTAAACGTGGCTTTGTCGGAAAGGTTCGGTCCAAACAAAGGTCCAACGTGGCTTTGTCGGAAAAGTACGGTCCAAACAAAGGTCCAACCTGGCTTTGTCGGAAAAGTACGGTCCAAACAAAGGTCCAATGTGGCTTTGTCGGAAAAGTACGGTCCAAACAATGGTCTAACGTGGCTTTGTCGAAAAGGTACAGTTCAAACAAAGGTCCAACCTGGCTTTGTCGGAAAGGTCCGGTCCAAACAAAGGTCCAACCTGGCTTTGTCGGAAAGGTCCGGTCCAAACAATGGTCTAACATGGCTTTGTCGGAAAGGTACAGTCCAAACAAAGGTCTAACGTGGCTTTGTCGAAAAGGTACAGTTCAAACAAAGGTCCAACGTGGCTTTGTCGGAAAAGTACAGTTCAAACAAAGGTCCAACGTGGCTTTGTCGAAAAGGTCCAGTTCAAACAATGGTCTAACGTGGCTTTGTCGGAAAAGTACAGTTCAAACAATGGTCTAACGTGGCTTTGTCGGAACGGTCCGGTCCAAACAAAGGTCTAACGTGGCTTTGTCGGAAAGGTCCGGTCCAAACAAAGGTCTAACGTGGCTTTGTCGGAAAAGTACAGTTCAAACAATGGTCTAACGTGGCTTTGTCGGAAAAGTACAGTTCAAACAATGGTCTAACGTGGCTTTGTCGGAACGGTACAGTTCAAACAATGGTCCAACGTGGCTTTGTCGGAACGGTACAGTCCAAACAATGGTCTAACGTGGCTTTGTCGAAAAGGTACGGTTCAAACAAAGGTCCAACGTGACTTTGTCGGAAAAGTAAGGTTCAAACAAAGGTCCAACGTGGCTTTGTCGGAAAAGTACGGTTCAAACAATGGTCCAACGTGGCTTTGTCGGAAAAGTACGGTTCAAACAATGGTCTAACATGGCTTTGTCGGAAAGGTACGGTCCAAACAAAGGTCCAACATGGCTTTGTCGGAAAAGTACTGTTCAAACAATGGTCTAACGTGGCTTTGTCGAAAAGGTCCGGTCCAAACAAAGGTCCAACGTGGCTTTGTCGGAAAGGTACGGTCCAAACAAAGGTCTAATGTGGCTTTGTCGAAAAGGTACAGTTCAAACAAAGGTCCAACGTGGCTTTGTCGGAAAGGTACGGTTCAAACAAAGGTCCAACCTGGCTTTGTCGGAAAAGTCCGGTCCAAACAAAGGTCCAACGTGGCTTTGTCGGAAAGGTACAGTCCAAACAAAGGTCCAACGTGGCTTTGTCGGAAAGGTCCGGTCCAAACAATGGTCTAACGTGGCTTTGTCGAAAAGGTACAGTTCAAACAAAGGTCCAACGTGGCTTTGTCGGAAAAGTACAGTTCAAACAATGGTCCAACGTGGCTTTGTCGGATATGTCCAGTCCAAACAAAGGTCCAATGTGGCTTTGTCAGAAAGGTACAGTTCAAACAAAGGTCCATACCCATAAAACCTTTCTTAAAGTCTGTTCAGTGCATACAATACATAATCATGTGTGATTGACTGATTAATTAAAGTAGGGCTACTTGTCACCCATTAGGACTAATTGTCATTATATTACCTATATAGCATGCCACACACAAGAAGTATAGACCTTTTTTCTTAAGATACAGGCTGTTCAAGTACCTGAGTCCGCAAAAAGCTAGGAACTTTTTCAAGTTTAAAGTTTATAAAAAACCCTGGATGTGGATTTTTTCTCAAGCACAATTCTAAGAACCAAACTGGTTCCGGTTAATAAGGCCATTGATCTATTTTAAGTATTTTAAAGCATAGAAGTGAAACTTGGTAATGTGCAACTTGTAATTGATGACGGTTCACTTGTAGTTTTTTAAATTCAGCTGACCTTGGTCACCAACTGAAAATGATTTTACTTTCAAGTTACAGCTGCAATCTAAGGTTATATTGTTATAAATTAAGCTGTCTCCACAGGCAATAAAACATATTCTAACAGATTTGAACCATGTCAGAAATAGAATGGTGTGTTAACAGCCTCATCAAACCAGATATGATCACAGGATGGGATTTTGCCAATTTTGCTTGCAGTTTAAATGTAGCCATCCTATCTGGAGCTTATTTGTAGAGAGTCAAGGCTGTCTTTCTTCCATTATTTCTCTTTTTTTTTTACTTATTTCCTTTCTATATCCCTTACCCTCAGACTACAAACAGGGGTGGTCCACCATTGTGAAATCTGCAATTAGAAAATAGCCTCTCGTCTCAAAGTTTCTCATAATTTTTGTCTCTGTATCTCTGTCCTCCAGCTCAACTTTAGATGCACTGTCTTAGCTCAACTATTCAGTTAAGGAGACGCATGCAGTCCACACACCCTGATGTTTTTTCTTCAATAAGACAATTGGACAATTGACAATGCAATGCACTTACGACTCCAACAGTAGAATCAATAAGCTGAGTGAAGGACAAGGAAAAGAACTAAAAATCAGAGTTAAGGAATAGAAGGGATTTTTATATGAGAACAGATTAAAATGAGAAGCGATTCAGTCTGGAGACGGTGACATGAAGTACTTCTCGAAGAGGAGGGAGTAGACGTGTTCTTACACTGTAAATCCTGTTGTTGAAGCTCAACTGCTCAACTATCAATTGAAATAAGATATAAAATAAAATAATTTCCTTGCTGGATTACAAGTAAAAGTAGTTTTCTCGTGCCATCAACCCTACTGTAAGCACGACTCTATATCAAATTCTGTTCCTTGTCTGCCCAGGCCCTAAAAACATGTTTTGCCATAATATTATACATTGCATCGTATTGTGAAAAAAAATAATAGATACCTTACCAATCCTCTAATTTGAGCTCAACTAAATTAGACCAATAAAACCTCTCCCGTGTTTCTACCCATTGCCCCCGCAGCCGCTGGACTACGAGAGGAAGCGCTCCTACACGGTCGAGATCCAGGTCCAGAACACCCAGGTGGACGCTCGCTTCCTGTCGGCCGGCTCCAAGGACGTGGCCACGGTCCGGATCGGCGTGGAGGACGTGGACGAGCCGCCGCTCTTCGACAAAGCCAGCTACGTGATGGACGTGAAGGAGGACGCGGCGGTGGGCGTGGCCGTGGGCTCAGTCAGCGCCTCGGACCCCGACGGAGCTCGCAGCCCGGTCAAGTAAAGCAAAACGTCTCATTTCATTTGTATACTGAGAAAAACACTCTGAAAATAGTAGGGGACAAACCCACCCTTAACGCTGCGATATGAAAATTTACTGATCACAGGAAATAACAAATATGTGTTATTTTGGGGAATTTTTGGGGGTTTGTAATGTTTGGATTTCACTCGCTTTGATTCATCACTTCCTGTGTGGAGAAGATTTCCCACCAGTGACCATACAGAAGCCAGAATTTCATTTGGGCAAACAGAGTGAATCTACAGTGTCTCAATTGGTGGGGATGGGATGCTCTTCTCTGTTGCAGCCCGACTTCCTGGTTTAGGCCGATAAGGCTGATACATAAGGGTGGTTATAGAATTGCGGGGTATATTTCGCGTCTGCCAGGTTAACCTAGGGCTGGGCGATATGGACCAAAAATCATATCTCGATATTTTTAGGCTGAATGGCGATACACGATATATATCTCGGTATTTTCTACGAAGTGAGCTAAATGTTCAGTTGTAAGTAGGGCTGGGCGATATGGACAAAATCAAATATCACAATATTTTTGACCAAATACCTCGATATTGATATTGCGACAATGTTGTAGGGTTGACTATTGGTGCTTTCACAAAATATTTACACAATGAGATTTTTGATACATAATCATCAGTAATGTGGATATACTAAGTGGGTAAAGGCAAATAATAGAACAGCTAGAACAGTCTGGTAAGTTCAGAAAATGACATCACTTTACTGTAATGCAGCCTTTAAAACCAGGAAAAGACACTTATGCCATATCACCATATTACGGTATCCAAAATCTAAGACGATATCTAGTCTCATATCACGATATCGATATAATATTGATATATTGCCCAGCCCTAGGTTAACCTTTTGTTATTTTCCCCAAAAATGCTCTTTTGTGAATCCATTTTAAATAATAATAGTAATTATATTAAACACTCACTAATAATAATGCTTGATGTATATTTTAAGCATAATTTATACATAAAATATTAACCAAATCACTTCCACCCCACCTATTATTGACTGTCTTCGGCTCCTGATTTATACATTCAACTTGAAATAACATAGAAGAATTAAGTGCAATTTTTAGTTTTTTGTGCTTAGTCTATTAACAGTTATAAAATCAATTGCTGAGAATATCTATTTTCTGTATTATATGTAATTTTAGTAATAAAAAAATGTATTTTGAGCCTGTCCCTATGTTCTGGTCAACTCAACATTTTCACGAACAAGTGAACGGTGTAAACGGAGGCTTTGACTGCGTCCCTGTTGCTATGGTTACTCATTTTAGATAAAGGCTGATACTAGGTAGCCAAGGCATTCATTTAGAACGGTGAACAGACAGTTTCACTGGAACTACTTAGTAGGTGTCCATTATCAGGAATTAATGGACACCCTGCAGCCAATCAGAATCGAGTATTCACCCAGACCATGGTATAAGATCTTGTATAGTGCAGCTTTAAGGCCGCTATCACACTGCACAACTGCAGGCCAGTTAGCAGACTACCTGCAGTGCCTGCTGTGCTACTTTAGAAATCCCAGCAAAAGCACATCAAAGTTGGACCAAGTTCAACTTCAAATGCTCAATCCTCAGTGAACCCTGATAACTCTGATCCATCTTTGGCGCTCATTGCTGTTTTTTTTTTTTTTTTTAGTTTATTTATTTTCTCTCCAAAATTTGTTTCCCCTAAAAATTGTGAAATGTAAGAAAGCAGTAGAAAAATATGAACTAGATAGGTGGGAGAGTAATTGCTAGGATTGTATACCAAACGATATTTAGGTACAGGGGTTATGTCCTACCAAAAAGGAAGGTCCTACAAAATATTTCTGTATATAAATATACACAAGTTAAGTGGAAATATATGGATGAAAGTGTGGAAAAATATGGATTACACCGTTATGAGTGTGTGAAACTGACAGGACTTGAACTCTGGTAGGCAGGACAACACAACGTTGGAGAAAGGAACTCAAACCAGGCAAATTGATGAGGAAGACATTCCAATTAAAGCAAGCATGGAACCATGGAGTGCTCTTAAATAGGATGTATCATGAGGGGGCACACACACACATACACACACACATACACATACACACACAATTCCAATTACTCCCGTGTTTGTGCATTGTCCATGTTGACCGCAACCATCTATCCACATTGTCTCGGTGAATTATTATTTTACCGTTCAGTGCTTTCTAATTATGATCAAGCCTCCATGCAGGTGCATTCAATGTCCAGCCCACTGAAATTTTATTAAGACAGCAACATGGGGGCGATGATACAGTGTGTGTGTGTGTGTGTGTGTGTGTGTGTGTGTGTGTGTGTGTAATTTGATAGGACTTGATTGCATGCCTGTGCATGTTTATGTGTTGCTGAGCAATTGCACTGGTGTTTCAATTTAACCAATTCAGGCATTGGACTTTCGTATAGAGATTCATATATAGAGATTCATTAGCCATTTATGAATGAAGTGATTGAGAATTAATGCTATGTCACTAACAATTTATAGCAGTTTGACTTAACATTTTGAACTAAGTGGATAGTGAGTTGCAGCCAGCCGTGTTCCAGGCGTTGAGGATGTTCATGTCTTTTTCTGTGCACAGAGCGGTTTGCCTCCACTTTGACTGGCAAGGTAAAAAAAGACAGAGGCAAAGGCAGCTCAGGCTTATTATCTGCGGAATGTTGGGAGGCTGTGAATAGCTGCATTCAGCAACTAGTTCAAAAAGAGGGAAAGCTCGCTGAGCAGTCAGCTGAAAAAAAGTAGTCGTCCACAGACAGCGAAAAATGATTTTCAAGTAGCTGTGGTGTTTTGAATAGACTACAATAGGCTGGAATAGGAGTATAGAACAGAATGCAGCAGCTTCCAGTGCTGTACAATTACGTGATTCAAGCCGTTAGAATATCAAGGTTGACTTTTGTACACAGTCTGTTCTTTTTGTCCCAGTTTGAACATGACGGATCAAAGTTTGTACCTCATTGGTGGTTTTGGTTTGTCCAGTTGTGGTTCAGAGTTTGAAAATGACTGATTTCTGATTTTGGTTTCTATTTTGACAGACTCTATGACTATCTTAGATTCAGATTGTAGGGGAGCATGGGGTAAAATGAGACTTCTTTTTTTAAATATATATATTTGTGCTACTATGGCAAAATAAATGTGCACTTATTTCAAACAATAATTGTTATGTATACCTCGAGTTGTTGGGCATCCTTGGAAATTGAGTTATTTTCATGACCCATTAAAAAATCTTTACACAAAACTGCTTCACACAGCAACTCAGACCCACAGTTATGAAAAGTGTATGACCTCATACTGTCCCTTACACAACCTAAAAATGTATATATAATGACGACTCAAAACCATGATGAAATCACTTGACAGCAAAAATAAAAACTTTTGCCCTGGCTCACTTCCTGCTGTCTGCATCCTCTCCTCCATCACAGATTCAGGGAAATGAATTATTCCTCCTAAATCTATGATCGCATGATTCGTTTTGGGAACGGTTGCCTAGATACAAGGGGGTAGCTCATCCCACCCACAGGCTCAACTTACCCCTTTCTCCCCCATATTGCCTTTATTATAGGTACTCCATCGACCGGCGCACCGACATGGACCGCCTGTTCAACATCCATCCGGGGAACGGCTCCGTCTTCCTGCTCAGAAGCCTGGACAGAGAGGAGACTGCCTGGCATAATATATCAGTCATCGCCACGGAGTTCAGTAAGTCCAACTGGGACCGGGATTAGTTACTGTGATGAAGTGATGCATGGGGCTATAACATGGAGTATTAATGTATGGAACTGGATAGAGTATCACAACATATCAGTCACAGTCACTCAGAACTCAGCAGGTAGAAGTGAATTCAATGAGAAGGTTGATTCCACTAAATATAGTGTGCAGGACCAGCTCAGTGAATACTTGTAACTCCATAGGTATGTAATGCATGATGCTTGGGTGAAACTATGAATTCCCTATCTATACAATATTTTGGCTTGATAATGTACTGATTCCTACCCATAGCATGCATGCATTAGAGATTTGATCAGAACACAGAAATCTCCTATAGAAATGAATGTGACAGTCGTGAACCAACTGAAATCCTGAAATAACCTCCAACATCCATGATGTAGAGAAGGATTTTTCCATCTACCGGAGGCCATATTGCACTAAATATCACTCATTGCCACAGGCTTTACAATGCAAAGTGGAAGCCAAACACTTCCACAAGCAATATGAATTGTAGAAAAATATGAAATGGAAAAAATCAATCGTCCGATGCAGCTGCAGTAAACACCAGCATCAGGCATCAGCAGGTGCAGGAACTTACGGTCCATCAGCCGGTCTATCAATATTACTACCAGAGGCATTTCAGACCCGGCAGTCCAACAAGGACCTAATGAAAATCCTACGGGCTCTTAGACACAGCAGAACATGGAGATGCTGGTGAGCAGGGGGAAAAAAATGGAACCTCAGTAAGAAAGACAGACAGAGAAGCAGGGGAGAAAAGGAGGAAAGAAAGAAAGAAAGAAAGAAGAGAGAGAGGCATTGTACTGTGACATTATAGGTTCGTCGTATGATTTCTTTTCACTACTATTTAATGAGATAGAAACACCACCGTAATATTCTTTAAAAAAAAAAAAAAAAAAAAAATCTATTCTGTCATATGAAAAATTCCTAATTGCATTTTCGCTTTCATGGTTTTTGCTTGACTCGAGACACGCTGTGAAAATTGCAGGACTCTTTCCAAAAAGCCCGCTGCTCGGGCATCCATCTGAAAACGTTCTTTCTTTCTTTCTGAAAAAAAAAACGTAGCCTTTCGGTGCTTGTGAGGTTTATGTTTGGGGGGGGGGGGGCAGCCGGGAGTTGTTTTTTTTTTTTGGAAGAAGCGGCTTGTGACCAGAAGTAGAGAAGAAGGAGAAAATGGAGGGAGCGGGAACTGTATGAATGTGACACAGCATGTTGCCGGGAAAAAGACTCGCCCCCGGATAAATACGGGTTGAAATAAAAAAAATCGGACGTGTATTTCATGTTTTCCCGTGTCTCAAGGGTTGTGTTCCCTGTGTTCTTCTTGCAGACAACCCCCGTCAGACCAGCCAGGTTCCGGTCTACGTCCGCCTGCTGGACATCAACGACAACGCTCCCACTTTCGCCACCGTCTACGAAACCTTCGTCTGTGAGAGGACAAAGGCCGGACAGGTACAATGTCTTAATCACATCCGAACTGATTAAAAGTTTCTTTTCCAATCCCTGGATTTGGTAAAGACATTCCAAGATCCACTTTCTAATCACAATGTTAGATTTTGTTTTTGTTTCCAATAAATACTCATGTGCCTTTAAAGGAAAACTCCACCCTCAGATACCCTTATACTTTTATATACCATCATTCTATGACAGCGGTTCTCAACGTAGGGTCCGAGGACCACCAGGGGTCCTTGAGGGGGTTCCAGGGGGTCCCCAGCAATTTGATGAACTGTTAAACTCCAGCATGTTTCCTTTACAAAAAGTTAACACAATTATAGAATGTAGAAGAATGACTATTTTGATCATAGTTTCACTGTTACCTCTCTACCTAAAATACAGACAGACAAAATCATATCTAACAATAAAAATATTCTCAGATTTGGCTTTGAGAGACAACATCTCATCAAATGGGGTCTGTGGCTCTAATGTGGATTAAAGTAGGGTCCTTGTTGTGAAAAAGGTTGAGAATCACTGGTCTATGATCAGTGCATTTCATGACTTGCTTTGTGATGAAGGGTTGTAATTAACTTTCCCTCAATTTACCTCATCTACTTCTGCTTCGGTTAATGATTTCCTACGTTTCCCAGAATGCCTCCTAATCCTAACCCTAACTCTTGCTTTCAATCTAAGGTGGGTGTATGGGCTTATAAATCTAGCCAACTAGCCAGTAGGGCTGAACGATTTTGAAAAATTTTGACTGATATGCAATTGCCATATGATTTGCAATATTAGGGGGAATGATAATTTTTACATCATTATTCTCATTTTCATTGAAAAACTTATTAAAATGATTATGGTGTGATTTTTGCGGGGATCTGTACCAAACAAAGATGTTTTCTTAAGTCTGTAGAATATGATGTGTAGGCCAGGACATCTCTGCAGCACCACAATATTTCATTTAAAATGGTATTTTGACACATTTCACCTTTAACAAATATCGCGCCTCCTGCGATTTGAAAATTGCAGTAGGCCATATTGCGATTTCGATAAAATTTTGATTAATTGTTCAGTCCTACTAGCCAGCTAGTTTATGAACAGTGTTGTGTGTCTTTATCAGCCACGCCCCTTACTCAAAATGCAGCATGTCTTGCGGCTGCATTGCATTCTGGTCTATTGAGGCTACTGTCGGTGGTCTCTCTGCCTCTTCTACGATGGATTCCTATGATTGTTGAACGTCGGTGCAAAAGGCGGCCCTAGAAAGAAGCCCTTACTCTTTGATTCTGAGGGACTGATTGCTGAAACATTTTCTGCTATCAAACTCCATTGTAGCTGCGCTGGAAATATCATAAACGTAATGTCGTCTACGTTCGGCTTGTTATCCGAGGGAATAAGAAAAGTACACCACCAAACAACAAAATTGATCCAGAAATGCAAAGTACAATACATCCAATAGCTTTCGGGGGGATTTTTCCTTTAACTTCCACTGCTCATCCTTTTTCCTGATCGTTTTCACTACAAAACGACTCTCACTTGCCTTGAAAACGGCCTCCATCCCCTTTAATGGTTATTTGTGTTACGCAAATGATTTCCTCATGTAACTATCAGTCGGGACATTCATCATTTTTAATTAGCTTCCGCCTCAAGCTGCCTCATTTGCTGACATCGCTGTCCCATGGGGACGTTACTCTGCAGTACGTTAGATATGTACTTTGTGAGATTGAATATTTTATCATACTAAAATCTAAATTTGAACGCAACACCTAATAATACTGAATGCTTGACAGCCAACATTATATATTCAATAAACAGCACTCAATATAATTGTTTAATACATGTTTGATATGATCCACCATGCACATGTATGGGACTGAACCAATGTAATGACAGCACACACGCACACATATACACACAGAGCGCCAAACTGTGAAGCTGATTGGCTGATTGCTCCTGCAGGCCATACAGTATCTTCTTCTGTGGTGGCTGATGAGCTAATCCGTCATGGAAGCTGTCACAAGCTTTCACACATCAAGCATTGTGCACAAATAGGGTGACACACACACACACACACACACACACACATCAGATCAAATATATAATGCATGCATTAATACAATAAAAACACAAAAATGCATGTGCACACACACACAGGTTAAATATACACAAACCATGCATGTACAAATTAAACAGCACAAATACACACACACTGCTTATACACACACACACACACACAGCGTCAACTCATGTCATTCTTCAGTAAGGTGGCTTGCTGCCATTGGTCGCCTCACATCCCTGTCATCCTGCCATCTTGCCATCCTTTCATCCTTTCATTCTTCTGCCCTTTCATCTGTCCATCAATGTTAGTCATCATTATTTGTTCACTAGATATCCTTCGCTGCTTCCCTCAGGCTCTGGATTTGTTTGTTTGCTGTGCGTGCATTTGCATCTCTCCATGTATGTCTATGCATGTGTGTCACCTTTGCGTTTTGCATTCGCAAGCCCGGAGAAAATCCCCAAATCCACGAAGTCAACAAGATAATTATTGGCGCGGATCCTTGTTAAAGCCTTCAATCTCTCCGCTAGTGGCTCCCATTGGTTTTAATGAGGAGTTCTAACAATGCCAGCAAGCCGCGTTAAGCCGGTTAGGTGAAGTGCCAAGACAAAATCTGTTCCCCCACATTGTTACAGTGTCAGGTGAAGAAATACCAACAGACGATAGTGCAAAGGAAAGAGGAAAATAAGTCTGGTTGCCATTCCACGACACTGTTTGATGCTTCTCATTCAAAGAGACGAGGGCTGAGAAATGCTAGAAATATGCAGTTCACCCTTGTTCCAATGGTGCCACTCAATGTGTGTGCATTGTATTTATTATAATCAGCCACACTACCCGTCAAAAGTCAACACCTCATTGAATGTAATATGTTTTCCATTATCCTAAAGCCATTTTGATCTAAAGGCTTATGTTTAAATGCTTGAAATTTGTTTCTTAGACAAATATAAATAGAGAAGTTGATGCCTATGTATGAATTTCTTTCCAAAGTCTTTGCCTTTATATATAAATATAAGATAGTTTTCATTTGTTGGTCACTGCATAATTCCATTTGTGTTATTTCATAATTTTGATGTCTTTACTATTATTCTAAAATGTGGAAAATAGTGAAAATTAAATAATAATAATAATAATAAACTTTATTTATATAGCACCTTTCATATCATAAAATGCAGCTCAATGTGCTTTACAAGAGAAACAATAAAAATCAATAAATAATGATAAAAACAAAGATATAAAAAGCATAAAACAAGTATAGGAACTATAAAACAAGTATAATAATAAAATACATTAAAACTAATGAAGAACAATCCTAGATATAAAAAGCATAAAACAAGTATAAGAAATATAAAACAAGTATAAGAAAAATAAAAGAAGTATGAATTAATAACAATGGTGTTAAAATAAAAAGGTGGAATTAATTAAAAGCAAGATCATAAAAATGGGTTTTGAGCTATTTCTTAAACCTATCAACAGAAGTTGCTTGTCTTATCTGTAATGGGAGTTTGTTCCAAACCTTTAGTGCATAAGAACAGAAAGCTGCTTCACCATACTTTTTGTAATTCATTTTTGGGACATTTAGCAAATTATCAGCATCTCACTAAAACAATTTCCAATAAATACGTTGTGTTTTCCCATAGAAATCCATGTGTTTTAGAAATGCATTTTCAATTGTTTGGGCTTGGTCTGCAGGTCTCGAAATGTTTTCTAACCCTTGTTTTCTAACAATGGCAGCTGTTAGTTTAGCTGTTTAAAATGGGGAAAAATGGAGTTACAAACTTTCTTTAGGACACCAACAATCTGTTGGCTCCATCTGTTGTCACTAACTCATGACTTTCACACTTCTACAACAGGTAGTTTTACCCAAGCAATCTGTTTGGTCTACCCAATTCTAAGATGATTTTGAAAGCAGGAGGAGCAAGTTGACATTTTGGCCATATCATGTTTATTTAAAATTTCCCCAAAATGAATGAAGGATATATATGATATCAAAATCTACCACAAATCGGAAATATATGATGTATGTAATAGTAGGGAAATTATAAAAATATTATGTATTAGTTTTTCTACTTATACAGTTGGGATGTAACTTTATCAATGTATTGCCGTTAGCGCTGTCCTTATTCATACGGAATTTATTATTTTATCAATTTTGTTGACAGAGATATTGATGCCGTATTTAGAGCAGATGCCAGTGAACCTGATGTAATCTATACCAGTGGTTCTCAACATGGGGTCCGGGGACCACCAGGGGTCCTTGAGGGGGTTCCAATGGGTCCCCAGCAAATTGATGAATTGTTAAACTTTAGCATTATTTAATTTACAAAAATGAACACAATTAGAAATGTAGAAGAATGACTATTTTGATCATAGTTCCACTGTTATCTCTCTACCTACAATATAGATAATCATGGAATTCTGGACAAAATCATATCTAACAATAAAAAATATTCTCAGATTTGGGTCCGCGAGACAAAATCTCATCAAATGGGGGTCTGTGGCTCTAATGTGGACTAAATTATGGGTCCTTGATGTGAAAAAGGTTGAGAATCACTGATCTGTACCATTCTGTCGACATCTGTGTCCAAAGCTTCTTACAGTATAGACAGTGCAGAAATGTGCAGTGATGAAATGAATGAAACCCCCGACCCTGGCAGTGTCTTTTTCAGCTCATTGATTGCTCTTCATTCAGTTCATGCCAGTGGGCTGTACAAGCTAACAGACGTTGGTGTTTCTCTCGCAGCGGATCCAGACGGTGAGCGCTGTCGACGCGGACGAGCCGTCGGCGGGCCACAAGTTCTTCTTCAGCCTGGCTCCTGAGGGGACCTACCGCAGCAACTTCACTGTCCGCGACAATGGAGGTAAGAACGACTTCATCTCACCGGAAATGATATCATCGGGATTGGTTTCGATGGAGAGTGATCTAGTGGATACAGAGATGGGGACTCGAGTCAGACTCAAGACACAATTTTCATTGCTTGAGACTTGACTTGATGCATGAAGAGAAGACTTGAGAGTTAACCTGACTTGGGTTCTGGTGACTTGGGACTTGACTTTGACTTGTACTTTGATGACTTGAAAAGGTTTCTAAAGTCTTGACTTGAGATCTTGTGTTTGTGTAAATGACTTAGATTGAAAGTGATGAGAATTGTTCCAGCAGACGACTGAATTTAAATTCTGTTTTCTGAATTTGTATGGAATGAAGTTGATTATAGAAATACAACTCATGATGCACTTACCAAGTTGCATTGAAAAGTCCTAGATATTTAGTTTTCTTTAAGATATTAAATTGATACTGGACTCTTGATTTGTTCCGACTTGACTTGCTGTTCTACATTTAGACTTGAGATTTTACTTGATACTTGACATTACTGACATGGAGTTGACTTGGACTTGACTTGGACTTGACTTGGTAATCTTGGTCACACCTCTGAGTGGCTATCTAGTTGCAGGCTGTCTGCATTTGGTCAATACTGGAAGAGCCAGCTGATTTGGGTAGGATGGCCAGACACTACCACCCCCACTAGTTTCTGGTTGACTAGCATGTCTTCACTTCCCCTTTGGGAGAGAGTTGTTCATGTTTACATACTAGCATCAATTAAACTAGTCTAGGCCATAGGTGTAACATGTTCTACACATGACAGATTAAAGGATAAGGCTGGTGTTTTTTAATGCATTTCTTACCGTCAACAAATCCTATGAAAATAACAAAATCAACACTGCGTTTGCTTTACTCCCGTTACTTTCTGACTTCCCACGTACCGTTTTTAGCCGTCCACCCGGAAGTCATTGGCTCCAATTGTAAGCTAAATACAGCTCACAAAGACATAGTTTACATTTTAAAAATCGCTGTGTCAGGCTATTGTAGTTACCAAATCAAATTCAAATGGGAACAAATTCTTCATTACGCCGGGGACTATTTTCGGTGCTACGGAACTCTTTTCGTGAGATCGCAAACGTGTTTACGGTCGGCTTATTAAGTTATTTGAGGAAAAAGTCAGCTGGCCCGGTGCATTGCAATGATGAAATATGTTGCCCAGAGCAATGGCATGGCTCTGTGACGTGTTTTTAATCGTTTTTTTAATACAATGGAGTTCTATGGCTGCTGGGACATGGCTTCATTGGGCACTGGCTACATGGACGAGGCTTGTTGGCAAAACAAAATCATTGCTGAGTTTGTTATTTTCATAGGATTTGTTGACGGTAAGCAATGCATTAAAAAACACCAGCCTTATCCTTTAAGAAAAGAGACATAGGCCTACAGCACACAAGAAAGATTAGTGATGAAAAACAAAAATGCAGCAGGACAAACCCTAACAGCATATCCATTTGTAAACTAATTTGTAAAGACTTAAATGCTTTTCTAGCTGCACCATGGCCCCAAAAGATCTCCATTCCAGTTAGCAAGGGTTAGGGTTACAATATAACAATGAAAAATCAAAGTTTACACCGCAGAGTGGATTCATAGATGTAATAAGTAGTGTGTTGGAGGCGCGCACAAGGGTCTTAAACTTGTTCAATGGAACCCAAATGAACAAGTAAAAACTAGCTTAGCATTAGTTACATACATACTAACGTTATTGCTAGCATACACTTAGCAAGGCCTACTACACAAACGTAACATCCTCAACAAAGGATTAATCCCACTTACAATGAAGTCCAACAAACAATAAGCAAAACCTGAATCAAACAATCTAATGTAAAATTACCTTATCAGGAAACTAGGGAACTTGAAGTGAATCTTCTACTAGCTAGCCAAACAATCGTAGAGAAATGTGAAATGGAATCTTCCAAACTGCAGTTCAACAAGGACCTAATGAAAATCCTACAGGCTCTTACACACATCAGCGCATGCAGATGGTGAACCTTCTGGCAAGCATTAAAACAAGTAGGAGGTAGAAGCAGGTAGCACACAGGGGCCGGATTCACCAACGTGTTATTAAGATAGATCTTAAGAAATGACATAAGGGGATCGGGGAATTGGGGAAAAACCTATTTAGAGCAACTAGAGCAAAGATTTAAACATTGGTTGCTGTTGGTAACTGTAAAATTTGCAGCTTATTTTCAATAAACATGAGACAGAGGCCTACCTGGCCCTACACCAAATAAAGCTTTACAATAAATGTTCATCTTAATGTTAGGTGTAGGGGAACCTATGAAGACTTTGAACTATAACCTACTTGTCTAAAATGTGTTTAAATATATGATATTAGAGGCTTACCTTTTCATTGTAGGATTTTTTTTTTTAGGAAGAAACATGAGAAGAAAGTTAAGAAAATACATAAGAACTGTTTTTGAGAATATATTTTTTTCCTATTTTTTTTCTTAAGACTAAAGTTAAGAAAAGAATTTTTTTTTTTTTTTTTACAATTTTTTTCTTAAGAAGGTTTTGCGAAACCGGCCCCAGATTCTTAACTGAACTTTCTACTTTGCCGCCTTCCCCGACCCAGACAACACCGCCGGCATCCTGACGCGTCGAGCCAGCTACAGCCGCCTCCACCAGAGCGTCTACCTGGTTCCCGTGGTGATCACCGACGGCGACTACCCCATGCAGAGCAGCACCGGGACGCTCACCGTGCGGGTCTGCACCTGCGACCGGGACGGCAATATGGAACTGTGCAACGCCGAGGCCCTGACCAGCTCCGCCGGCCTCAGCACCGGAGCTCTAATCGCCATCCTCCTCTGTGCCATCATACTGCTGAGTGAGTGGGGGAAATACACTATATCTGTGTGTGTGTGTGTGTGTGTTTAGGTGCTTGAAAAGCACTTGATACACGTAATTTTGTTTTTGTTCAAGGACCCGCTTTGCTCACAAGCGCCAATATTTTACTACTAGAAAAATACTAGTGGCCCGAAAACTCCATTGGGCATCTTTAGCCATTCATGATTAATAAACATTAAGTAATGGTTAATTAACAATTTATTAATCATGAATACCTATGATGATGATGATTATTATTCTGATTACCTCCGCGAAGGAGGTTATGTTTTCGGTGCCGTTTGTCTGTCAGCAGGATTACGGAAAAGCTACTGGCCCGATTTTCATGAAACTTGGTGGAAGGGTGTAGCATGGGCCAAGGAAGAACCCAGATCCGGATCCGACTCACAAACAAGCAATAATAGCAAGAACTTTAGCGGAGGTCTGCGCTCTCCGAGTGCCCTTATAGTTATTATTATTATTATTATTATTATTATTATCATTGGCTTTCAATGCAGAGTTTCAGTGTCCCATGGTCTAAATGCTGTGTCAGAGGCTTTTCCATCTTGACAAGTATAAAATGGGAAGGGAACACTGAACACATTTTTTGGCATGAAAATAGTCAAATTTACATATACTGAATATTGGCACTACATATTGGCGATCAGCAGCTTCAATCTGAGAAATATCAATGTTAGTCTTTAAAGACCCATATCAAACCGTGGTGTTTGTGGTGTATACATCGACGGCATTGTGTGTGTGTGTGTGCGTGGTATGCAAAATGTATGTATGTATGATCACTCTCTGCCCACTGCAGTGATTCCCCGAATTCATCATCAGTAACCAGTCGCTCTATACAGCATCCTAAACACAGCCGGCCCCCTCTCCTATATCATCTGCTGTAATGGAAAACAATGTTGGATCAGTGCTCCAATATGCTGCTGCTCGCAGGAATCAAGCCCCATATGGAAATGAATGCATCTCATCTGCCACCACATCCCCACTTATCCTCTTATTCATGCAGCGGTCACAGTCCGATGGGCTGCTGGGAAAATGAATACATATTTATGTCTCTGAAAGTGCAGTCATTGCAGACTTAGTTAGTGGGGACACACACGCACACACTCACACACACGCAGAAATATATGGAAATACACACACAGGAGGAAGGCAGTGCTGTAATACAGTGTCCACTGTTGCATGAGTGCAGAGAGAAGATGAGAGCAAGCAGCCCTGAACAGCCTTGACACTCTCTCTCTCTCTCACACACACACACACCCACGCACCGAGTATGCTGACAAGCACAGTAATAATTAGATCTTAACCCGATTAAGGCAATACTGACTATTGAAATTGTCATATTAACGCCTTTATCTGCTTAATCATAATTGGAGTACGGTCATAATCAGAGTAAGTGGTTAACACACCTTAAATTTCTGCTCAATATATTTCATTTGGGGCACGTAAACATCTCAGCCAGAGCCCGAGATCACGAGACGTACCGATCCAGATGCTGTATTTCCATGTGTGTCTTTGGAGCGTTTCCTCCTTTAGTGAGGTTCGGCTGGCCAGGTGGGAACGGTGCCATTCGAACTCTGCTGGCACCAGACAACCGCACTGAGACATCTGAGGCCTGGGGCTCTCAGTCCCCCTTCCAAGAGAACCGAGGTGTGGCTCGTTAGGAGTGAGAACATAATCCAGCCGACTACAGGAAACAACCCCTAAAACGCAACGGTTTACGGGTATAAGTAGACGGATGTTTATATGCGATTGCCAGCAGTTCCTCATGCTTGGAAAGCCTGGTAGAGCAAAATGAAGCGAGGGCAAACTCGCAGTCTGGACTGATGCTCATTTTCAGCTATTTCTTCATGTCTTCTTAACTGGTATGAACACCAGAGAAGGTCAGCTGCAGCAAATGTGTAAGCAAGGTGCAAATTGCAGCAGGTGTGGACAAGTCCATCACGCCTAGCTAGGAGAGGAGAGGAGACAAGGAGAGGAGAGAGGAGGGGAGACAAGGAGAGGAGAGGAGAGGAGACAAGGAGAGAAGAGAGGAGGGGAGACAAGGAGAGGAGAGAGGAGGAGACAAGGAGAGGAGAGAGGAGGGGAGAGAGGAGACAAGGAGAGGAGACAAGGAGAGGAGAGAGGAGACAAGGAGAGGAGAGAGGAGAGGAGACAAGGAGAGGAGAGGAGAGAGGAGACAAGGAGAGGAGAGGAGGGGAGAGATGAGACAAGGAGAGGAGGAGAGGAGAGGAGGTTATAAATTCTAGTTAAATGAATCCATGTAAATGGCGGTTATGAGGTTAATATTGTGTCGAACCATGTTAATGTTTTCATCAAAATACTGGCTTAAGCATGCGTATGAGTATTGGTCTGCATGTAAACATACCATCGCTTCATTTCTCCCACTTTTTCCCCCATTTGGTCTCTGCCTCTGTCTGCCTTACCCGTTACGTCTTTGTCTTTTATGCCCGTCCCTCTCCATGACCGTCTTTTTCTGTCCCTCTCCGTCTTTATCTGTCCATCTGTATCTCTCTCGGTCTCTCTTTCTTCCTCTGCCTTCGTTTTTCTAATTCCGTTTCAGGATTTTGTAATTCTCTCGCTCACATCAAAGTTCACGCTCCTCTGCTCTTTTCCAGTCATTTCATGCTGTAATTTGTGGCCGCCGTGCATTATCGGTTATTTCAGTTCCCTGACCTTAACGCCGCCTCTGCTCTTTCTCGTTGCCGCTGTGCCGTTATTTGATTTAAATTCAAACTGGCCTGCATGGGCTTAACCAATCAAATGTTCTGCATGATTATTTATGGCTGAGCCCTCTCTGAAATCAAAGACCGCTGTCCCTCGTGTCTTCCTGTGACCGGGGTGTACAGCCCTCGTGTTTTCCAGTCATTTTGGGATATACTGTATCTGTACCTTTGTTAAACCTGCAATAAGCGATATCAGCCCTTATAACCAATCCTGAAACTAATGTGTGCTATGTGGAGATTTCATTGAGATATAATGATATAAACCAATATCCACACAGCAGCCAGCTGTGTTGCTGTTTTCACCTCTTTTCTAAAGCTTGTTGTCAAATCCTCCCGGCCCATTCAGTAGCTTGAAATTTTTTTTAAAACTAGCTTGGCTCCTCCCTCGCTGTTTAAAAGCAGCCTTATGGGACATGTAACCTTCAGCGGGAGACAAATCTGGCAAAGCGAGACTAAACCGGTGACACTTCTCCGTAGGTACGTTTAGCTTAGCTGTTAGCCTTTATGCACGGTCCTTCGCTAGGTTTGTCCTTAGGGGCCTCCGTTGTCCAGTGGCTTTGCTGTGCTTTATTTACAAATGCGTCACGGTTTCTGTCACCCTCTAGTGGTCGGAAAATCGCTTATTGCAGCTTTAAGTCGTCCACATGTCAATCCGCGTCAAGATAAGCCATGATATGATGCGTATCATCACTTAGAATATGTCGACACCGAATCTACAATCATTACATTTGGAGGAAGATGCTGCCATGTGTTTACATTTGCAGCGGAGAATTAAAGCAAACTACAAACTAGGGCTGAACAATTCATCGAAATTTTATCGAAATCGCAATATGGCCTACTGCAATTTTCAAATCGCAGGAGGCACGATATTTGTTAAAAGGTGAAATGTGTCAAAATAGCATTTTAAATGAAATATTGTGGTGCTGCAGAGATGTCCTGGCCTACACATCATATTCTACAGACTTAAGAAAACATCTTTGTTTGGTACAGATCCCCGCAAAAATCACACCATAATCATTTTAATACGTTTTTCAATGAAAATGAGAATAATGATGTAAAAATGATCATTCCCGCTAATATCGCAAATCATATCGCAATTGCAATATCAGTCAAAATAATCGCAATTAGATATTTTTTCAAAATCGTTCCGCCCTAGTGTCCACCCACTGTTGTATTTCTTATTCCATGATGAAATTGGAGTGGGTAAAACAAACAAAAACCAAAAAAAAAAAAATAAGAATACACGTATGGTGTGATGGAGGCGTTTTAATTAAAGGTCAAAATTATCTCAAACATGATATCTCGGACACCACCGGTCCGATTTTGATGACTCTTGGAAGGACGATGCATTGTGTCAGTGTGTTCTGGTGTTTAAAGAATGACACTGATTAGCCTGAGGGAAGGACAATACAGTAATTAAAGGTCAAAATGTCAAACTTTGAAAGGCCATAACTACTAGATTACCGGATCCATTTTGATGAAACTTGGGCGGATGATGCATCTTGTTACTGATTGGCCCAAGGTGTTCCTGCATCATTTGTGGCGACATTCTTTTACTTTTTACTGTTAATATTTTACTTTCTATACTAGTTACAACTTTATTATCTCTCCTCTCCTCATTTACCACGGTACTGTAGTGTTTCCTAACCTCTCTTCAAATATACACTGCCCATCAAAATTTTGGGGACACCACATTTTTCTTCATTTTTTTTTTACTATTTTCCACATTTTAGAATAATAGTGAAGACATCAAAAGTATGAAATAACACAAATGGAATTATGCGGCGACCAAAAAAGTGATTGTGACAAAGCAAAACGATCTTATATTTTAGATTCTTTAAAGCAGCCCCCCTTTACCTTGATGGAAAGGGCAAAGGCTTTGGAAAGAAATTCATACATTAGGCATCAACTTTACTGTTTATATTTGTCTAAGAAACAGATTTCAAGCATTTACGCATAAGCCTTTCGATCAAAATGGCTTTAAGATGATGAAAAACACAGTACATTCAATCAGGTGTCCACAAACTTTTGACTTAACTTACTTGCCTTAAGCCCTTTGCTCCTCTAGGGAGCATAGGCCATTGACAAATGTCCTCCACTTCACTCGGTTGTTGGCGGTTCTTAAGAGATCACCCCAGTTGAGCCCCCTCCCAGACATTTCTGCCTGGACACCTCTTCTCCAGCTGTTCCTGGGGCAGACCTCTTTTCCTTGTACCTTGGGGGTACAACTACAATTCGAAGGAGAACTCCACTTTCTCCCGAATTTGTAAGTCAATGGGATCCTGGCTTGTCCTTTTCCACAGGTCCACATTGCTTACTTTGCCTCTCCACCAGATGTTTAGTATTCTCCTGAGGCAGGTGTTCATGAATGTTTGTAGCCTGTTTGTTGTGTGTTTTGTACAGCATCACCTGCTTCACTTTGGAGTTAAAGATGCGTATTCTGGCATTGATCGAGATGTGTTTTGAGCTCCGGATCTTCCTGAGCACGTTAAACACCACCCTAGCCTTGACAAACACTGTAAAACTCATCTAAGCTCTTTCCGCCCTTCTCTCTCACAGTGATCGTGGTCCTGTTCACGGCCCTGAAACGCCAGAGGAAGCAGGAGCCGCTCATCATCTCCAAGGAGGACGTCCGGGACAACGTGGTGAGCTACGACGACGAGGGCGGGGGCGAGGAGGACACCCAGGCCTTCGACATCGGCGCCCTGCGGCACCCGGAGGCCGCCGCCGCCTTGGAGGAGTCGGCCAAGCAGAGGCGCGACATCATCCCCACCGACACCCTGCTGTACCCGCCGCTCCGCCGGGCCGCCGCCGCCTCCGCCTCCTCCGCCGGCCTCATCGCGCCGCAGGTGGGCGCGGCGTCCCGGGACAACGCCGACGTGCGCGAGTTCATCGACCAGAGGGTGCTGGAGAACGACTGCAACCCGACGGCGCCGCCCTACGACTCGCTGGCCACCTACGCCTACGAGGGGACGGGCTCGGCGGCCGAGTCGCTCAGCTCGCTGGGCTCGGCGTCGTCCGAGGCCGAGCAGGACTACCACTACCTGAGCGACTGGGGGCCCAGGTTCAGGAAACTGGCCGACCTGTACGGGGCGGACGACAGCGATTTCTGCTAACGAAGACACGACGCCCAAAAACGAGTACGCCGATTCCACGCGCACGTTTCCCCCACATCAGGAAACGTTCCGATCAATACAGGAACGGACGAGCACCGTTAAGAAAACGCGAGGAAACACACATACCACACACGCTCAGTTCAAACACAAACACACACCCACACGGTGAACTGCCAAATGTCCTGGCAGATGGGGATTTCTCTCTTTAACGGGATGCAGGACCCGAACACTGGCCATTCAAGGAAAACCCTTCTGGATGCTGTAGTGACTGTTGGGAGTTTAAGGAATGGTTTCGAACCCCGCCTTCGCTACACACACATCTTAGCATGGAGAGCTTTGCAGTCCAGCAGCCTGGCGCGAATCGTTTTCAGACTGGGCCAAAAAACGAAAAAAAAAAAAAAAAAATAGTCCTCACTAGCTATTACTGGAATGGGAACTTTTGGATGTAGGTAGCCAAATCGGCCAAACCCAAAGATCTTCAGAAACGCCCCCTGGGAATTTTGAAAATTTTGGAGTTGGGATTTTTTTTAATCAGAATTGGACTATTCCTACTTCCAGGCTTTGCTTTAATCTCTCCTGGGTTACCAAATACCGGATACCATTTTTGCAGAGTATTTCCTGTTGCTTTACTGAATGAAACAAAGCTTTTTGAACCGGTTTCAGTCACCAAACCACTGCGGACGTATTCGAGGATCGAACACTTCCCGCGTCTCTCATGAAAGGAGTGTGTGGAAGATTTTTTTTTTTTTTTGTTGTCGTTTTTTTTTTGACTAAGTGCCCTTCTGCCCGCCCTCCGAGCCGAACCGCGGACCTGGAAGTCTGTTGACTAGCTGAGGCCGGAGGGGGCCGATGACTCTTTTATATGATCGCTTATGTCTTTTTTTTTTTTGTTGCTCTTTCTCGTGTGAAACGACCATTCCAGAGGAGCCGTTCTCAAGGAGTCCTCGCTTTCAAAATAGCCTTCTCTGGGAAAAAGAGAGGAGGAGAGGAAAATCCATATGACAAAAATGCATCGGTTTCTTTTCGTTTACGTACGTTCTCGGTTTTTGGTCTATCTCTGTGCTGCACTGGAAAAGAAAAATATATATGTTCACGACATCATTTCTACCTTGTCAGCTTCTCAGTAACTGTATATGTGTCAGAACTTTGGTTGAACTTATGCTAGAAGGAGAAGTTTTAGAATAATTGTTTCATTTTACTGGAGTCTCTTTCTATAGCGAACTACAATTTCAAAGATACACACAGCTGTTGAGTGATGCTAGGCAAAGTGTCTTCATTCAGAATTTGCTTTATCGTTTACATAAAGCAGTGGTTCTCAACGTGGGGTCCGGGCACCACCAGGGGTCCCTGATGGGGTTCCAGGGGGTCCCCAGCAAATTGATCAATTGTTAAACTTCTCCATTATTTCATTTGCAAGAAGTTAACGCAATTAGAGAATGTAGAAGAATGACTGTTTTGATCATAGTTTCACTGTTATCTCTCTACCTACAATACAGACAGTCATGGAATTGTGGACAAAATCATATCTAACAATAAATATATTCTCAGATTTGGGTTCGAGAGACAAAATCTCATCAAATGGGGGTCCGCGGCCCTAATCTGGACTAAATTCGGGGTCCTTGATATGAAAAAGAGAATCACTGACCTAAAGGACGGGGCTTTCACAACCAGCATTGCGTCTTGAATGTCTTTCAAACAAAGAACTACTTTCAACTTGATCTTACTCAGCATAGTTTCCAAGTCTTACTTGCTCATATCTGTTCTCTCCCATGTATTTACATATGTTGAAGATTTGATCCAAATGTTTTTACCCCAAAGGTATTCTATTTCATGCTCGCCCGGCATAGATTGCAGCCGCTGCCGTTTCTCATTCTTATTTTTGATACATAAGCAGTGAGACAAAACTCGGTTTCCCCCCCCAAACGTTGGTTTATTCTACACTTGAAGCAGCTGTTGCAAGGCAATATGTACTTACAATATGTACTACTTTCTTTATTTGCTGGTTTATTTGCTTGGTTTTATTCAGCCCATTTCTGTGTCTACACGTGAGACAAAGAGCTTTGTTTTTTTAAATGTTGTAATTAACCAATACTGGAAGGCAGCACATTCCTCATTTGAGTTTGATGTCGCACCAATTAGTAAAGCAAAAGATGGGAATTACAACAGTCAACCTCAACGCTACATGATTAAAAAGTTAGAACGGTTGCGAATTCAATTTACCACTATGAAGTCTGGATCATTTAATGATTCTGACGTTTTGTTATGACATTCTGGTTTGATATCAGGAGTTTGTATGATGTTTTTTGGTAATTACGGTGAAAAGCAGCAGCTTGTTCGAGTCGTGTTTTGTGACAGTGGTCTGCTCTGAAGGCTTATGACAAAAAAATGTCCATGTATTTTACTTTGCATTTGTTTATATCGTAATTCATTCTTTTTGTACCAAATATTTATAGGACACAATGATGATATTCTTGGAGAAAAAAAAAAAAAATCACAATACCGTCCAGCTTCACTGTTTTTTAATGTAATTTTGGAGGTGTGAAACTCGCTGTGGGCAGTCTACCGTCCGTTTATGATGTACTGTATTATAAACAGTTGTTTAATTTTATCAAAATAAACTTTTACAGTGAAATAAGTGGGGTTTTTTTTTTCAATATTTTATTTTCAGCTTTTCAGTTTTATATTCAAGACATGTAAACAAGATAAGAGAAAAAAAAACAAAGAAAAGAAAAAGGATATACACAGTACTGTGCAAAAGTCTTAGGCACCTTAGATTTTTTATATACATTTCTTAGAAGTCTTAGATGTTTGTTTTCTGCATTAGTGTGTCAGTAGACTGCTGTTTATTGTAATTTTTTTGATATTCAGAAACATTTCATTTCATTAGTTTTGAAAGCATCTTCGCTTTATGGATTTCTTTGACATATACCTAAGACTTTTGCACAGTACTGTGTATATATATCTATATATATATAGATATATATATATATATATAGTATGACTTAGTTCACATCAATTTTCAAGAAGTTACATAGTCAGGTATTACAAGAGTACAGGTAAAGGCTAAGGAGTACAGGGTTGCATCACTACAGAATATAATTAACAATTATTTACCTTTGAGAGTCAACGAAATAAGCGTTTTAAATTTGATTACTGCAAAACCATCATCATTATCATTATCATCTGGTAACCTAGCAGACTTTGTCTTGTTCTCTCTGAGGTCTTAAAGCCCACATCATAACTATAAAGTCAGAGATTTCAAACTGTTCTCTCATTTGTTTATGACTAGCATCAAAATCACAATCATCTTGGCTTCGTTCCTCCTCTCACAACACATTGCACTGTACTGATTGTGCTTAATGACTGTGTGTACACTTAAAAGTGACCCAACAGTTGAAACTTAACTCTCCGCCAAGAGGGAAAACATGTCAGAAATTAAACTACTGTGCACCGGTCCTGAAAATAACACATTCTGCTCCTCCAATTATTTCCTAATGCAGCAGTAATGTCCCACAGTAAAACAATGGGGTGAATGTACTTGTAAAAAAAACTGTTTTCATGGCTGACAGAGAGTTTTTCACAAGGAAAATGCCAAGTAAACTTTGGTGCAGCTTAACAGTTAACCACTTTGCTCACCAAATACAATAAAAGAACAGGTATTGCCAGGGATGGACTGGGACAAGAGAATGGCCCTGGACTTTTTGACCCAGACTGGCCCACATCCAGCCTGCGAATATTCCACCATCCCCACCCCATTGACGCATACATGAATACAGTAAGACTTAGTGTCACTACTTATAAGTATATACAGTATGATGATCAATATTGTTAATTTAGTGTTTACCAAAGGTATAATATTGTATTTTTATTGAGATTAACTATTAATATTGACATTTCAATAATAATTATTCAATTGTTAGTTGTTAGTGATAACAACTAACTAACAATTAACTTTATGAGAATGATATGAGACAGATTTTTAGACATTGTAGGAATATTTATCTTACAATTTGTGCCACTTTATGAAAATTGCTAACTCTTCATAATGAGTGCCACTGTGTGAAAAGACCCATATTCCTTACATTAGTATTACCCACATGGGAGGACATTCCATACAAAAAGTATGTAAGTATGTATTCCACTCCATTTTATTCAGCATGAAGAAGGATGTCATTTTCACACATTTGTGTGTCTTGTTGTGGGACAAGGCACACTTTGGCTAACCCTAACCCAACCCCTCATTTTTTATGCCTCAGCTTCACGGGCCTTCATTTTTTTTTATTCCTCAATTTCTCTGCCCCACCTTTTCGTTTTTCGGAAGGATTCCTTTCCATTTTGTTAAGTCTTTCTCCAAAATACTGCTGTCCGATCGCGCTGATCAGCTCATCTGACGCTCCGTTCGCGAGGGGTGGGGGCATCGCTCACTCACCACTCTCTCTCCCTCTCTCTCTCTCTCTCTCTCTCTCTCTCTTTCTTTCGTTTATGAAATAGGGCCATAAAGCTAGAGGCCCACCGGGAATTGTCCTGGTCCTCGATGGCCGGTCTGCCACTGGGTATTGGTCTTAGTGACTTAGTGACGACTGGGGCAAAGCCTTATTAAAACAGCATGCTATACACTATGGCTGCTCTGAAATGTAGCGAGAAATTCCGTATTATTTCCCCATTGCATCATGAGGAAGATACAGTACATTGAATAGAACAAGGTGCATGAAATACATTTTCAGTGAGGCTGAAAACTGTCACGTCAAATTTCAACCTGCTACAACCCAAAGAGCCTGGTCTCCCAAAATTTTGTGAAGTGAGCGCAGTGTCTTGAAATGGAAATGCATGCTCCCGGCACAAAACTGTGAGAAATGTCTTCCCACTACAAAAGGATTAGGTAAAGGAGACACGATTAGAAACAGGCAATTGTTTGACATTGAAATCGCGCAGTGGGAAGTAAGGGTGTGGAGGTTGGGAGGGTGGATTTACCTTCAACTCCGAGGACCCGGATTTAATACCTTTCCCTGAACTGAACCAAAGTTTTAGCTGCCTATTAGGGTTGGGCGATGTCTACCAAATTGCCATCTGACGATGTCCACAGTGAAACATCGCGATGGACGATGATATCGTTTTTGGCGGGGGGGGAGGAGGGGGTGGGGGAAGACAAGAATGACGAACGAGAATGAAACTAATGAAACGGACAAGGCTCTCAGCTGCTCTAGTACTAAAGTTATGTAAATAAAAAGTACTCAAATTAAGTAACAATAATTAAGTAACAATAATTTTAATACTAGTCATAGTGATGTAACTGCAGAATATACCAGTGAGTGAATTAAAAAAAAAAAAAACGGATGTGAGTGGATATTGATCAGTGACGGTGGCAAATCACTTTGCATAATGGCGGCGACAAACCTGGTCGCTAAAAAAGGTACGACTTCGCCCATCTGGCAGTACTTTGGGTTTCGGCCAAATGAAAGAGGGGAGCCAAGGGACACTAATGAAGTGGTGTGCAGGATTTGTACTGAAGTCATCCGCGCAAAAGATGGCCAGACGACCAATCTGCACGACCATTTGCGTGTACACCATCCCGTCGATTATGCTAAATTGCCAGTGCCATCACGTGCAACTGGTCCCAGCAAAACAGCTAGCCACCAACCAACCATGTCTGGGGTAACTCGCTACCTAGCAAAAGAAATGGTTTCTTTGAATACGGTAGAGAAGAGTGCATTTAAGGCCATGCCGCAGACATTTGACAAGCAGTATGAGCTGCCAGGTCTGAAATTCTTCTCGAAGACCGCAGTCCCAAAGTTGTACAACGACATCAGAGCAAACATTTCAGCAGTGCTGGATGATGTGGAATATTTGGCCCTGACAACTGACATGTGGTCCAGCTGCAACATGATGCCTTACATGTCAGTGACCGCACATCATGTCAGCAAAGAGTGGACTCTTGAAACGAAATGCTTACAAACAAGCTTCGTGCCGGAAAGCCATACAGCCGACAACCTGGAAGAGGCACTGCGGGGGTACCATACATGACTGGAAAGTAGAAGAAAGAAAAATCGCCTGCATAACTACTGATAATGGGGCCAATATTGTGGCGGCCATCAGACAGTTAAAATGGCCTTGGTTAAATTGTTTTGGACACAACCTGAACATTGCTATCGACAACTCACTTCAGGAGCAGAAGGCCAGCACTGATCGGGCATTCGGGGTTTGCCGGGCAGTCAACACTGCTTTTTCCCACAGCTGGTTAAGAAGACGTGAGCTGCACAAAGCCCAAGAGGAGCTGAAACTCCCTCAGCACTCCATGATAACGGTAATTAGAAAAGTGTGGGCCGGCCGATACCTAGCTAATTGCAATAATATAATAAGTGTGCAATTTCCAAAATGGAAAACCATACTATATGCGCAATTGCGCATTCTAAATATCTTCGCAAACGAAGCTATTTAAATGACACAATAGTCTATTACACCACCAAATGTTATTAAAAAAGTTATTAATAGCCTAAGGCTGAATATGTTTTTCCTGACAGGACTGTGCAACACGATGGGGCTCAAAACAAAAAATGGTGGAGAGAATCCTGGAGCAGGTGCAAGCCATCAAACAGGTGTTTGCTGAGGACAAAAGCCGCCGCCCGCTCCCGCAGCTTACATGGCAGGACATAAGTGTTCTGGAAGCAGTTAACAACAGGTTGAAGCCAGTAGCGGAGTTCACAGATAGTCTCTCCGGAGAAAGCTATGTTACTGTTTCCTCACTTCTGCCCATGTTAACCCACCTGGAAGGTGTGCTGGAGGAGTCAGAGGATGATTACCAACTCACAGCCGACCTGAAGCGCGTCATGATGGAGCAGATGGAAGGCAAATATGACAATGACTTTATGCGATGTAGAGGGCTCAGTAGTCGATGACTGTCGGCCATCGGCGGACCAACCCTACTGCCTATAGTTAACCCTACACTGATACAAATTAAAGTGTCTACTTAATAAAGTCTAGGCAACCATTTGCATCAGATTTGTATGTGGTTCAGGCAAGGCCAGTGTTTGAATGAGCTACTCAAATTTTTAAACTTCAAAAATACGTTAATCAGTGCAGGCAACTTAATTTTGTCAGTTCGTCAATTTGAGTGATCAAAATTATGACTATGGTCAAAGTAGCAAAGTTTCACAATTGCATTCATAAGTAAAGCCAACTTAATTTTATTATTATTTCCGTGATCACTAGTTTAAGTGCAATCTACTTTGGTTTTCTTACACAGAACTGTGATGTCAAAGTTTACTTCTATTTTCAAATGAGCAACATAATTTTTCTAATAGCCTACTGACAATACCAATATAAATTACTTTGATAAAAAATAACTTAATTTTAGCTTTGAACACCACTACTTGAGTCAGAGAGCATCACGTTAAAACATTTATTGTCCACAATAAACATACAGAAGATCCTTCTCCCAATACTGAGGACCGATCCCCATAACTTGCTAGAGAGAAAGAAATAAAAAGGAGGGGGCATAGAGGTACCTATTAACCGTATGAAGATCCATTTTAAGTGCACAAAGCCCACATATTCACAATACAAAATAAAGCATACATTAACATAGCCTTCAAAAATGGAAATGCCAAGTGGACTTCCAAGTTTTCTAACACTACAATGAATTAATTAATATACCAATTTACCAATTTAACTTAACCCCTCAGACAAAAGCAGAGATAGTCTTAGGCCTAGTCCACACTTATCCAGATACAGTTGAAACGTATCTTTATTTTGCCTATATTTTGCCAGTTTGGCCTTCCATCCACACTAAGACGACCACCGGAACCTGAGCTTTCTGAAAACGCTCTCCAAGTGGATGAATTTGAAAACGCCGGTTTTGTGTTATATTGTAGGAAATGTGGGAAAACAGGGCTTTTCGAAAACGCTGTGATTGTCATGTGATCTCTAGGTATCATTGTGGTGTGATCCACCCAGGCTGTATCGGCTGTTTCAATGTCTCAAGAAATGGTGGTTGTGGCTGGAGAGCCGCTCCAAACTTGCTCGCACAACTCGAAGTAGAGAAGAACAACTCTACCGTGACCACTTTTTGATTTAGTCATTTTTGCAACTTGCAAACTTGAAGCATTATTGAAACTTGCCGGTGGTGGAAACCCAGTGGAAAGCTGGTGCTTGGCGGAAATGGCGGAAAGCGGCCAGGGCATGTCCATGGAGGAAATTATGCATTTTTGGCAGTTCAGTGTGGATGAGAATTTTCAAAAACACTAAGTGTGGACAGAAACCTTTCGACATGAAAACGGCTTCTTCATTAGTGTGGACAAAGCCTTAACCTCTATGTTTGAACAAGGTAAGCACTTTGGATCATAACTCTCAAGTTGAACGTCATTTCCAAAAAGATTTACCAGGTGTATGACAAACCACATTGCTTTTGCGCTGCGCCGGGAATTGTGACATGTTAGTAGATGCGGGCCTTAGTGTTTATCTGCCAAGTCAACCTACTTGTCAACTTGTACTGGTGATTGGCCAACTACTGTGAGTGGAGGTCAAGATGCCTCCTAAAGGAAAGAACACCACCAGGAAGAGAATATTCTCAGCCTTTGAGTTATTGGAGCAACAAAAGTCTTTTTAAACTTTTTTTTAAAGATCTCATGAAACAGCAGGCAAAGAGTTTCAAGACATTCCTGCAGATGGTTATTGATTCAAGTGATTTGATCACATTGATGGGGGGGCACTATAGGAGTTTGTCTAGGACTAACATCTTAATCTGACACCCATGACCATCTGTGAATTGTGTGTGCCAAAAGAGCACTGACAAGATGCGACTTGGAGACAGCCCTGAAATTAGGGAATTAGTTGTGCATCGCGACAGTTTGTGGAGTGGATGGTGTGCGTATTAGAAAGTATTTGTGGGATTGTCTTGGACAAGGCCAGCTCCTGCTGGGGCACTCCCAAGATAGCTGTGGATAATGGTGGATACTGAACTTCCACACGAGAGCTCCCTCTGTATCTCTACCCATTTCATCTTGTTGAGATTTAAGACTCGCTCATGATGGGTCAGGGCACTTGGGTGTCCGGAAAACATATGACAGGATTTTGCGCCATTTCTTCTGGCCACGAAAGGATGTTTCTCTGCACATTAAAAACTGTAGTACTTGTCAGTGCAGCCGATTCCAGCTATCAGTCAGCCATTTGAGTACCTAATCATTGATTGCGTGCAAGGTCTGGTTGCCAGTATTTGCTAACTGTTATGTGTCAAAGCACCAGGTATCCGGCAGCTTATCCTTTGCGCATGATAACTGCAAGGTCTGTGGTTAAGGCCCTGACGCAATTCATATCTGTTTTTGGCATCCCCAGAGTGATCCAGAGTGACCAGGGATCTAATTTTTCTTCCCACCTGTTGGCCCAAGTGTTAAAACTCCTAGGAATCAGACATAACCAGTCGTGAGCTTACTACGCACAGAATCAAGGCGCTTTGGAGCGTTTTCACCAAACGCTTAAGTCTCTTTTGCGTGCATATTGTACTGAGCTGGATAGGGACTGGGAAGAGGGGCTGCCGTGGTTTTAGCTGCACAAGAGGTAGTGCAGGAAAGTACAGGGTTTAGCCCAAATGATCTAGTGTTTGGCCACACTGTCCGGGGTCCATTGTCTGTGTTTAAGGATGGGTGGAAGGAGTCAGATCCTCCCACCAACCTAATTGACTATATGAATGGGTTTAGGCATCGGCTATATGCTGCGGGGGAGTTGGCAAAACAAATGTTGGCTGCGTCACAAGCTAAAATGAAAAAGAGGTATGATCGCTGGGCTGAGTTGCGTGAGTTAAGTGCTGGTGATCGAGTTTTGGCTCTTTGTCTGTTGGTGAGTTCACCCTTCCAGGCAAAGTTTTCGGGTCCTTATACAGTGGTTAAACATATTTCAGACCAAAATTATTTGATTTCAACTACTGGTCGTAGGAAGCCTGTGAAACTGTTCCATGTCAATTTGCTTATTGTGCTCACTCTTCTAGTGCGTCCGGTGCTGACCAGCAGGGATCAACGGCGGTGAGTCCTGCTTTGGTGGCTGGTACGGTGGGGGTGGTTTCGGGTGAGTGTATGGACGATGCTGTTATTGAGCCTGATGAGGGCTTGTTGTCTGGTCGGCTGAAAAATTCAGAGACCCTCAAGAATTTAAAAGGGTTGCTTGGCCATTTGCCAGAAGCACAGGCTATGGAATTTGAAGAGCTTATTTTGAACTATCCAGGTTTGTTTGCCCTCCCACACTGATTGGGTTGAGCACAATATTGATGTGGGTGATGCCCAGCCTATCCGTCAGCAATTTTAAATATTTAGATGCTGAGGTGAGGTATGTGGTTGACAATGATATTGCGGTGCCTTCCTCATCAAGCTGGGCTTTGCCATGTTTGTTAGTGCCTAAAAGTGACAAGACGCCAAGGTTTTTGTCAGATTTCCGAAAGGTCAACAAGGTGACAAAGTCAGATTCTTTTCCATTGCCTCATATGGAGGACTGCATGGACCAGGTTGATGCCGCCAAGTATGTCAGCAAATTTGATCGGCTGAAGGTTTACTGGCAGGTGCCCTTGTCTTGGGATGGTGGGGTATTACCGCTGTTTCTGTAAGAATTTTTCGACTGTTGTGGCACCATTTACTGACTTGCTGAAGGCCAGGGCTCAGTTTGTGTGGTCGACTGAGTGCCAGGAAGCTTCAAGTCTCTTTTGTGTTCAGCACCAGTGCTGGCTGCACTACGTTTTGACTATCCTTTTGTTTTGCAGGTGGATGCGAGCCATGTAGGAGCGGGAGCCGTGTTGATGCAGGCAGATGAGCAGGGAGTTGACAGGCCAGTTAGTTTCTTTTCTAAGAAGTTCAACCGGCATCCGTTAAACTACTCAGTGGTTGAGAAGGAGGCCTTTGCTTTGATCTGGGCCCTGCAGTATTTTGCAGTTTATGTGGGGTCTGGGGTGGCACCGGTAGTGGTCTAAACAGACCACAACCCACTAACCTTTCTGCACACCCTGCGATGTCCTAACCAGAGGCTCATTAGGTGGTCACTGTTCCTGCAGGCTCATGATCTGGACATCCGACACATTAAAGGCCGAGACAATGTGGTTGCGGATGCACTGTCGCAGGCTCCATTTTTGGATTAGCTAGTAAGTTTATCTGTTAATCTCCTGTTCTTCCCTCTCCCTTTTTATTCCTTTAAATTTTCTCCCTTTAGGTTGAGAGGTTGCTGTAGGAATGGCTTGTGGACTGGCAGGTTGTTGGGGGGGTAAGTTGTAATATTCAGTTTATTGTGTAGGTTTTTTTTTTTTCTGGTTAGTAATCTTTTGTTGTGGTTACGGAGATCCTGTGGGACCCCCATCTTATGGGGCGGGGTCCCACAGGTATTTGCACCATACAACATTGCACCTACACCCCACTCATGCACTCACCTACACTGCTGATCTTACTGATTACACACACCACTGTTAGTTTAGGTTCTCCACTTATGTTATTCTTTTTTCAATAAATTGTTTGTTAATTGGCTTGGTTGTGTGCGTCTCCCTCATTTGTCATGGCCGTGCAGCCAGGTTTGTGACACCCGGGCATGTGTGAAGTTACCAGACTGAACTTAGCCCTGAAGAACTTTGCAGGAAAAATTGTTACGGCACTTTGACTTCATGCAGGCAATGTTTCCAGAGCAAAATTTGTGAAATCTTGAAACCTTGAACCCTTTTCTGTTACACAAGTAAAACATATTGTTTGAAAATATTTGCAACAAAGTATAAAATCTCACCCTTGTGTGGCTTGTCCCAGTTGTTTTCATAAGCTACTCGTCTTCTATGCCTCCTCTGAGGTAAAGAGGAAGATAGCCTGATATTAGCGTTCTGCGGCTTCTCATTCACAGTGATGGATTTAGGAGCATGCATGAGAGTTAGTGCCTCAAGATTTGACCAATCCGACGTTAATTGCGGAACAGTTAGACAGTAACGGGAGCTTTCTGATTGGATAATTGACACAGTATCAGGTGCGCACCTCCCTATAAATTTGGTGTGATAGTAATGCCTTTGCTCCGACAGTGCGTGGATGGTGAACCCTGTGATGCTGTGCCTGATTTAAAAAATACATCCTGTCTCACCATTCACCTACTGTATGTGAAGTGTGGAAGAATAAAGTTTCCCAAGTGGTTCAACCCTGTGAGGCTATCACTCCCTCTGATCGGGGAGTTGGATGCTATTAGATACAAATCTCTGTGCTGGGAAGCTCCGGGACTGTTATATGGACTAACAAACTTCACCAGAGTTTCAAGTGGCATTAGGTTTGCCACCTTCCATGCAGAAAAATAAAGGACGCCCCCCGCTCCTCAGGGCCACGACCACCACGGGCCCGAGGGGTGGGGTGCCAGTGGTAGTAAATCATAACTTAAAACATTGTTTCAAGAAAGCATTTAGATTCATACTTAAAGGGATGACAAATTGTAACAGTATGAATTGTATAGTGTTGTGTGAACACAGGTTTGGCTAAAATATTTGTCATCTGCCTGTCTTATGTACTGAAAAGAAGTAGAAGAATAAAAATGGGAATGTAATGATCAACCAATGTGTAACACTGTATTCCTCAAATATAAAATAAACACTTTCACATTATAATGCAGAATACTCAGAAATCGCTACAAACATTTTTGAATATGAGAAAAATATATTATTAAGTACAATTTAATTGTCAAATACAGGACGATTTCATATTTTACGGGACGGGTGGCAACCTAAACTGGCATGGGGGTGAGTAGATAATAGCTGAATTTTCATTTTTGGGTGAACTATTCCTTTAAAGGGATGGAAAACTTAGCAAAAAAAATTGCAAAAAAACTCACGCTGGAATTGTCCTTTAACCTTAACTTTAAAGGAATAGTAAAATTCAAATTCGGTCATTATCTAATCATCCTCATGCCAAGTTCGGGTACGTGTTTTTTCTTAATACAACTTACCAGCAGTTCTCCAGGCTCACTGCCATTGAAGCTTTCTTCCAAACAATTGCAGCAAATGGAGTCCAGTCCGTCGGCATCAAAAAGGGAAACAAATGTCCATAAAATGACTCCATACAGCTCGTGTAGTATAATCCAAGCCTTCTTGGACAACGCAAACATTATTTAAACAAGGCATTCTTGCAAAAATGGCTTGTTTTTAAAATGCTCCCATAGAGTTTCATACATTTTCCAGATTTTTTGATAAGCCATTTGATTGCTCTCTAATGCACATTTAAGTTGTGATGTTTTGCATTGTATTAGTGCCAAAATTAAGAAGTGGAAAACTGGGCAGTGAAATGCAACCATTTCTCTCAGAGGCATGCTGGGTCATTAATGGCATGAAACACACCTGGGCCCGGTGTGCGCTCACGTTTTAAAGGCCGAGTCACATTTCAGACGAGTGAGATCTCCTCTGTCCGCACACACTCTCGTGCTGTGGCTTTGCTTCATTGTGTTTTTGGCTCAGCATCACAACACCCCCACGGCATCCCACACATCCACCCACGACATTACTGATCACACCAATGCTGATTTGCCCTACATATATTTTATACTTTTTGTGAGTGGTTGTCTTTGTTGTGAATACATTTAGCCATTGTTATTCTTCAAACTCATGTCTCCCATCTTTGTTACAACTTAAGAGCTGGAAAATGAGGGCTCGTTCTGTTGATTTTTTTCTATCACGTTTATGTGTGTGTAGTATTCCCATTTATTTCCCAGTTACATTTGGGTATGGTGCTTGTTTGCTTTTCACTGTTTCCTTCACATGGTCTTCACTTCACTGCTGCTTCTACAGGCTGGCTAGCTAATTAGCAACTGGGGGGGACTGCCCATTGTTCCGACAGCCCATTATTCCAAAACCCCAATAGTCCGAAAAATGTCCACCCATTGTTATCCCAGAGGTGGTTGGGTTGAGGCATGGGGTCACTGAGGTTAGGGTTAGAGCATGTCAACTCCAAGAGTATAATCAACCTTGTTTTGAATCCAAACTTTGATCAAAGCTTAATGCAGGATAGTTCCTACACATCTTTTTCCAATTCCAAAATAGAGTTGGGAATCAAACAATAACTGAACTATTTAAGCTATTTACGATGAACGTGGCTCAGTGGTTTAACTGACTTCACTGCTCACAGGCATTTTCCCATAGCAAACTGCTTTGGTTAAACCCCTTATTAAGAAAAAGTAACCTTGATCCCTTGGCACTGAACAATTTCAGGCTAATTGAGAAACTAGTTTTTCAACTTAATGCCAACCATATATTTGAGAAGTTCCAGTCCGGCTTTCATGCCCACCATAGCACTGAGACAGCCCTTGTTAATATTACATATTATTTATTAATAATAATAATAATAATAATAATAATAATAAATAATAATAATAATTGATTACATTTATATAGCGCTAGGGGGAGGGGTCTCAACTCATCCACCACCACCTCTGGAGCTGATCACATTTCCAAGTATAAGAGGCAATTATATAGCAGGACAGGTATATAGCAGAATTCTATAAAGCATATTCCAACTTAATTTCCCCGCTTCTAGCAAAAGTTTACAATGAATCTTTCATTAATGGCCAACTATCCGAAGCCACCATATGTCTCTTATTAAAAAAAGATAAAGACCCTCTTGAATGTAACAACTATAGGCCCATATCCCTCTTAAATGTGGACCAAAAGATCCTAGCAAAGGTCTTAGCTTTACGTTTACAACAGGCCCTACCAACTCTGATTTCAACGGATCAAACTGGTTTTATGGTTGGAAGGAGCTCCTCTTATAACACCAGAAGGCTGCTCAATATAATCAGTTCCCCCAGCCCTGACACTCCTGAGGTAATAATATCCTTAGATGCTGAAAAAGCGTTCGACAGGGTTGAGTGGAAGTACCTTTACTATGTCCTGGAAAAATTTGGCTTTAGTTCTGATTTTGTTGCTTGGATTAGGCTGCTCTACGATTCCCCTGACGCTTGTGTTCTCACCAATGGCGTGAGGTCTCCCCCCTTTGCTCTTCGCCGTGGCACCAGGCAGGGGTACCCTCTCTCTCCCCTCCTATTTGCTATGGCCATCGAGCCCTTAGCCATTTGGCTTCGAGAGGAGGGGAGATTTGAAGGCATCACAAGGATGGGTATCACTCACAAACTGTCCTTATATGCAGACGATCTGTTGTTATACGCCTCCAACCCAGTATCATCCCTCCGAGTTGTCAAAGACATTTTAATTCAATTTGGCAAATACTTCGGACATAAGTTAAATTTCCAGAAAAGTGAACTCCTCCCCATCAGCGGTCTATCTAAGAAAATTCCACGGTCTCTCTTTCCATTCAGAGTTGTCTGGTTTTAGATACCTGGGAGTGTTTATTACTACTTAATTTAATGATCTTTTTGTTAAAACTTTCGCCCTCTCGTCGATAAATGTAAACTTGACATAACTCGCTGGTCTTCTCTCCCCTTGTCCTTGATTGGCCGTGTTAACCTTATAAAGATGGTGATTCTCCCCAAATTTCTATACCTGTTCCAACACATTCCAATTTTTATGAGAAAGTATATTTTTCGTCAGCTAGATCAGATGGTATCCTCATTTCTATGGGCTAATAAACCTCCACACATTAAGAAAGCCATTCTACAACTCCCCAAAAAGTCAGGCGGTCTGGCACTACCCAACTTTATTCAGTACTACTGGGCATGCAACATCGACAAATTACGTTTTTGGATCGATAGCAGGGCCGAGATATGTCCTTCATGGGCCCAAATGGAACTACTGTCATCAAAGCTCTCCCTCCAGTCTGTCATTACTGCACAACTTCCCCTTAAAATTCATAATATTTCCCAAAACCCAGTTGTTACCAATTCAATTAAGATCTGGATACAATTTCGTAAACATTTCGGACTGGACAAACCCTCTACTTTAGCGCCGTTTTTTAAAAATAATTTATTCCCACCCTCTTCCTCCGACCCTACTGTTCGTATCTGGCGTGACAAGGGCTTACTTAGTATCAAAGATTTCTATAAGGAAGGAATCTTCACTGATTTCACAGAGCTCTCAACTAGGCTTGACTTGCCCAAATTCCACTTTTTTCATTTCCTTCAAGTCAGACATTTCATTAAATCCAATTACCACCATTTCCCTAATCACCTGCCTGGGTCCCGGATTGATTCTCTTCTCGCTTTGGATCCGGTCCAGAAACTCTCCATCTCCATAATTTATGACTCCATCGACTCCCTTAACTCTAAATTGGTGTGCCAATACTTGACAACCAGTGGGACCAAATCCTTGATCTAGTCCACTCAGCTTCTATGTGTGCTAGACATGGCTTATTGCAGTGTAAGGTTCTTTTCAGAGTACACACTGCCTGATTGGCGAAAATGTATTCAGATACCAGTGATATAGGTGCAATAGGTGCAAACAGTCACCCACTAACCATATTCACATGTTCTGGTCCTGTCCAAATTTAACAGATTTCTGGCATCAAATTTTTAACACACTTGGGACAGTGTTCGGTATGAACCTTAACCCTGAACCTCTCACGGCCCAATTTGGAGTCCCACCACCTGCAGCACCCAATTTCCCATCGATAAAGCGGCGTGTTCTGGCCTTTACAACTCTACTAGCTAGGCGCCTCATTTTATTTAAGTGGAAGCATGCTCTTCCCCTCACACAACAGTTGATCAAGGAGATCCTAAATCATATCAAACTTTAAAAGATTAGATTTTCACTTACAGACTCCAGTAAATCCTTTGACAAGACCTGGATGCCCTTTATTGAGTATCTGAACAAGGCTACCATTCACCCAGATGACAACTAGATGCCATTCTTGTTATTGTTTATGTCTTGCATATTGCCTATATGTCTTGTCTGTCAAATCAGAAACCAGTTCACTCACACATCTTGGATATGTCACTGTTTGTTGTCTACAACACTGGTGCAAAATCAATAAAAAGGTTTTGACAAAGATCGTCTGTCAATGCCTCTCATACATAAATCCATGGTAAGAAAGATTTTCTTCGATATCTGAAAAAGTGTGAAACCCTGTTAAAAGTTCCTCGCATTGACATCTCCATCTGAAGGGTGGACTCAATTATTAATGAGAGAATCTAATCTTAGTTATTATAATACTAAATGGGCTGGCACCTGAATATATGTATGACATGCTTTTAAGATATGTTCCTAGCAAATCCCTCAGATCTTTTGGCATAGGCCTTTTCAGTGTTCCCAGGGTTGGACCAAAAGACCTAAGGGGAGGTAAGGCAGCTTTCACTTTTTATGGTTTTTATGATCTAGAACAGTCTGGCAGACGATCTGAGGGAATCACAATCTGTGGACACTATTAAATGTCATCTTATGACTTAACTTTTTAGCTTGGCATATATATATGGGTGCTTTTTTTTATCGTTATTATAATCATTAGTAGTAGTATTTTATGGTAACACTTTACAGTAAGGGTCACTAAGTTAAGGGTTAGTTAACTAACCCTTAATTAACAGTTAACTAATGTGTCTGGTAATCATTTACTAATGGTGTTCATGTTAACTAAGGTATTAATTTATACATCATTTAATATTCATCTTTATAAACTATTAAATAATGTATAAAATAATACCTTAGTTAACATGAACACCATTAGTAAATGATTACTAGACACATTAGTTAACTGTTAATTAAGGGTTAATTAATGTTTATTAAGCATTAACTAACCCTTAACTTAGTGACCCTTATTGTAAAGTGTTACCTATTTCATTACTCTTTCATTACTTTATTGATTGCGCTATTTTAATTTTCTCTCAGTTCTTGTTTATTTTATACATTTCTGTCCTGTTTTCTTTTCTTTTAACCTGCCCCAATAGTAAATAATACACATTTTATTGTATTGCCATAAATATTCATCCCCAACAGCATAATTATGACAATGCTTGGATAAAAGACAGACCTCTAACACTTTCCACAAGTAATAATGTGTTTAACTCTGTGGACATTTGGCAAAAATAGAGCAAATCCTTCCAGCTGATGGTGAGCTGGTAGAACACTGTTTAAGGTGCAGAGACTGAGAATCACTGGCACTGGATTTATGACAGTCATGGTGATGTGAGATGTGAACTACTGGTAAATAGACCTGAATGTGAAAAAAAATGGAAAAAAAAAACAAAACAAAAAAAAACAGTTTGTGTGCTTTAATTGTAATATTGTCAGGGAAAGAGTGCTACTATGAAATGAGCGTGTTATTGCTAAGATATTTATTTATTTTTTTGGTTTTTTTTACCTAAATAGCTTTTTCTAAAAGCTATTATTTTCAAAAATTGGCTGGTGTTGCTGTAATTGAATTTTTATTTATTTATACACCATGTGTCGATGGATAGATAGCCTAGATAGTTAGAGATACACAGTGAAATTCTATGGATTTTCAGCTGAAAAAGTGATGCAGAGAAAAGTGATGCAGAATCTTTTGGGGATTTTGATTGGTCTATTTTGGTCTATTTAACGGGAGTGCACCGGTTTTAAACCTTAAACTGTATTTTACTCTCTGTACCGGATCCCTGGTCTTTTTTTCTTTTCCACCATCTGTCAGCAGCTGATGGACAGGAGATGATGAGAGAGAAGTAGAGCACATCAGTCACTTCACCAGCTACATACACATAACACAGTGAAAAGTTTGAGTGAGAGAGAGAGAGAGAGAGTGTGTGTGTGTGTGTGTGTGCGCACCCAGTGGCAGCATTAGCGATGAGAGCTGTAACTTTGCCATGCTAAGAGCACAGAGCCTGCCTCCATTAGTGCTTCGTATTTTTCTCACTGTTAATCTTTGATGGGACTGTCATGTAAGGAGATAAAAAATGACTGTCAAACTCCCCCACCCCCCTTACCACCCGTGCTCACACACACTCACACACACACACACACACACACACACCACCAAGAGTAACACACACACACACCCTCAGTTGTTCAGAAATTCACACACATTTTCACTCAAAAATGCACAGCCATTCACTCACACGCACACACACACATACACAATGACCACTTTATTAGGTACATGTAGCTAGTACTGGGCAGGACACCCTTTTGCCTTTTTGAACCACTGTCATAAAGCTACATTGGCTCTATATTCATGACAGCACATGGCAGGGCTTTGTGCCGGTGAAGTGGCATTTTCATCGGTTCAACAGGTTTTTCGGCTGCCTGCGCCCGTTTGGTATTTCAGTGACTCACCGTGAACTTTCATGGCTTTACCAAGCAATGCGTGCATGACCAGATCCTATTCAAAAGCTTGCTAACCCCTTTTTGTGGATATGTCGGCCAATGTGACTTCACCAGTGATGGAAGAAGTACTCTGATCCTTTACTGAAGTAAAAGTACCAATACAGCAATGTAAAAATACTCCATTACAAGTAAAAGTCCTGCATGAAAAATCCTACTTAAGTAAAAGTACATAAGTATTAGCAGCAAATTGTAGTTAAAGTATTAAAGTAAAAGTAGTGGTTTGGTCCCTCTGACTGATATTTTATTATATATGACATCATTAGATTATTAATACTGAAACATCAGTGTGTAAGCAGCATGTTACTGTTGTAGCTGCTGGAGGTGGAGCTAGTTTGAACTACTTTATATACAGTTAGCTAGTTTAGTCCAGTGATTCCCAACCTAGGGGTCGAGCCCCTCCAAAGGGTCACCAGATAAATCTGAGGGGTCGTGAGATGATTAATGGGAGAGGAAAGAAGAAAAAACAAAGTTCTGATACACAAATCTGTTCTTTTTCTCTAATCTTTGATTTTTGCTGAAATATTGGATCATTTGAACATTTATTGAAATCAAACCATGTGAGGTTTAGAGGGAAACCCTCACACAGGAAAAGATAAGAAACATTTAACTATATATTATCTCCTCCGAGGCTAATTTAACATAATCTGCCCTCTGCGGTTTATTCAAGGTGCCATATATTCGTTCGTGGTGATTCTTCACCTCCCACACATCAGTTTCCTCTTGGGAGAAGCTTTTGTGTATAGTAGCTCCGGACTGTTCTCTGCCATCACCAAATTGTCAGAGCGTACTGCTTTTAAAGGGAAGGAAAAGAGGTGATTTGATTGGTCACGACCAGAGCTGAACAATTAACTGAAAAGAAAATCTAAATCACAATATGAACTTACCGTAAAACTTCAATTAAAAGCCGAGTCCCTTTTACTGGCCGGGTGTGGCTACACGTTTTGACAGATAAAGGCCGGTCTCAATTAGAATCCGGTTGCCATTGACGTTGCGAAGCAGTTTATATTTTTTTTTACTTGCATTCAAACCTCAGTCACATTTGCTGATTGCCATGGCTGCACAGAGAAAAAAGTACGATCTGAAATTCAAGCTGTCAGTTGTCAAATTTGCTGAACAAAACTCAGGAGAAGCAGCAGCAAGACATTTCTCTGTTGAAAAGTACAACCTCCTGCTGCCATAAACTTTTTTCAGCTTTCATCCTTTCTAGGGTAGGCTACCGGTATCTCTCTCTCTCTCTCTCTCTCTCTCTCTCTCTCTCTCTCTCTCTCTCTGCATGAGGTTGGCCTAGATGCGCTGTCTCTCGGAGCGAGATCAAATGAATGATTCATAATTGATATGTTATTCGATAGCCTAACTTTTATACAAGTAATATTCATACTGGTTTAAATAAACAATTTGATAGTATTTCCCATCTTTGCTGAGCAAGAGTTTTGTACGAAAGGAATTAAAGGCCTGTCCCATATAGACGCCTGTCCCAAATATAGGCCGGTTGAGTTCAGTGTTTGAAGCAAATAAAAGCCCGGGCTATTAATTGAAGTTTTACGGTATGCAAATTCCAAATTGCAGAGGCTGCAATTAATTGCTTAAGTCTCCGCGTAATCTTTGGTCCATGAATCAAGTACAATATTGGTGAAGACCTTTCATCATTCATCACTTTTTAGAGTTCAAAAAAATGTATGACAAGAAAAAAAATCATTTACATATTGGGAAAGCGATTCATAAAAGCACACCGCGGCGCAAAAAATACCACCTGTTCTAGTCAGACAGTATATTGTAGAAATTAATGTTAACTCGTGAAAATGAATGTAAATTATTTAAAAATCAATGGATAAAGTTACATTGTATCCCAGGGCATTCATTAGGGCCTAATGAATGCCCTGGGATACAATGTAACTTTATCTATTGATAGCCTAATGATTAGGCTATCATTGGACACACGTGAAAATGTTTAATAAATATGACTCACAATCACACACACAGCTTTGCAATTATTAATCACCGCCCTGACTGCGGTTGTAAATGGCAGTTTCCATCTGATTTGATTCAGTTTATCATAATAAAAAAAAGAGAAGATGACGATACACACATCCCATAAACCTTTTAGCAGCTGCTGGAGTGAAGTAGAGCTGAAGTAGAAGAAAGAGAACGCTCCACACTGCTGCCAATGCTCCCATATATTTATCTTACAACATTTGAAATGGTCTTCATCAGGTGACAATCGCCATCAGCCAATTTATAATTTCAGTTAAGTGGCATCATAAACATTCGGTTTATCATGGCCAACACTGCAATTACAGCAGTAGGAGTGCATGAGGAGGAAGAGGTTTATCTGCTGTTTTAATGCGTCTCTGCTTCCCATTGACACACAGGTTTTACATATGTAAAGCTTAATTAACATGTTGGCTGTCACCTGGGCTACAGCTGATGATAACACAGCGGTAATGCCACGGTATTCACGGGTGTGGTAAATTTATGGATCAGGGAAAATTACCATGGTGCAGAATTTGCATGCCGCTATTCTGTTATGAATGAGCCCCTTTTGACGCTTTGTGCCATGTACCAGTGATTCACAACAACGGAGCTCTAAAGGTGTCGGTATACTAACAAAGAACTTGCCTGAAATAGAAACACAGTCGAACACGTCATTGCATACAAATTCATGTATACTCACTGCAGCTTCACATTGTTAATTTATTTACACTTCACACATGTGGGAGGTGCAAAGTGGTAACGGTAATCTAGCGAAACTGGAAACAGTCATGACTAAAACATGAGTAAAACTCTGAAAACAACAATAACAGCAGCTGAGGGAATCTGAGGATTTCGAAGCTGTTTTATCACTTATGAAGGAGCAGAAATCCTCGAACAAGCTCAGCAAGCCGAGTCTCCAAACGATTCATTTTGAAGAGTTGACCATGAGAAGTTAGCATGGAGATGGAAACAAGAAACAAGGGCCCACCCTTCTGCTCTTGGCAGCAGTTGTGGTTCTGAGATGACCTTCTGCATATCACTGTACTGAGCTGCTATTTGCTGTTAGCTTAAACCAATATTGGATGGTTTTTAGCGGTAAACCCTAGAACAGGGATCCGGCCCGATTAATGGTTTGGTTTGGTTTGGCTGATAAGGCAAATAGACTATGAAAAAAACAAAAAACATTTTCAACTCATAAGGTGTAGTTGCTAATTTATCCACTAGAGGTCCTTCCTGGCTGACAGTGAACACGGCATTTATGCTAATAGCATTTTGATGTGCAATGTTGTCAAGATGGACTTCATTAAAACATGCATGTTGAAGGCAGCTGAACTGCTATGCACTGACAAGTGTCAGGCATTTACTAATATAAGACAGAGACAAACGGTTGCAGTCAGAATCACAGACTTGGCGCAAGACTAGGACACTCAGTTGAAGGAGAAGGTTAAGACATTTCTATGTTTTTCTATCGCAATAGATGTGTGTTACTGATGTGGCACAGCTTGCAGTTTTCATCCGAGGTGTTGATGAATCTTTGAATGTCACCGATGAGTTTGTTGAACTGATTCCGATGACGGACACAACTACCGCTAGTGTCATTTTCACTCATTTGGTTGGATCTTTGGACAAGCTACGAGTGGATTGGGCTCGCGCTGTCAGTCTGGCCACTGACGGTACGGTACACCGTCAATGTGTGGGAAGAAAGCAGGAGTTGTTGCTAAATTCCAAGAAAAAGTCAAATCGAGTGGAGGTAAAGATTGTTGGGCGTTTCACTGCATTATACATCAGGAGTGCAGCAAATCACTTAAAATGGACCATGTGATGAGTGTGGTTATCAAAACGGTGAATTTAATTCGTGCAAGAGGACTCAACCACCGCCAGTTTGATGCTTTGCTGAGAGAGCACAATGTTAGCCATGGCCTACCCATCTTTTTATGGGCTGCGCACGGAAATTGGACTGTTCATGAGTCAAAAGGGGAAAGCGGTGACAGAATTGGATGATCCCAGATGGATTCAGGATCTGGCGTTCATGGTGGACATCACTGAGCACTTGAGGCTGCAAAGCTGCAAGGTCGAGACAAACTTGTAACAGAGTGCTACGATAGCATCCATGCATTTCAGCAGAAACTAAGTCTGTGGGAGTCGCAATTTGCAGAGAACAATCGTGCGCATTTCCCCTGCCTTAGAGATGTCAGTAGCACAAGCGTAGATGACATACTGGATCAATACAAGATCAAAATGATAGGATTAAAGACTGAATTTCAGCAACGTTTTCAAGTACTGAACCAACTTGAGCAGAAAATCAAGGCGTTTACCTTGCCATTCGCTATCAACGCAAGAGTCGAACGTTTCTCCACACAATACACAAACATCAAAACTTTTTCTAGGTGTTTTAGGTCCAGACGACATTTCAGCTAATCTCTATAAACAGATATCTGCATATGAGATGTCGTCTCTCAACTCCATTCTCGCGTCTCAAGTTGCTAATCGGACTGTAAACAATGACCGGCGCACGTTAAAGGAATTCTTGGCCTGGATGTCCGCTGGCTACACTGGAAACCCCGAAATATTGGCCGTCACCCCCAGAGTCTAATCATCGTCAGACCGATAGACGATGGGTTCCGAGATTGACCTACAAATGGAACTGATTGACTTACAGTGCAACTCTGTGTTGAAGGACAAATTTGCCAATGTAGGTCTTGACACATTTTACCAGTATCTTGGACCAAGATATCCAAAACTGACAGCCTTTGCCTTAGAGATTTTGTGCATGTTTGGAAGTATGTGTATTTGTGAGCAACCATTTTCTGTTATGAATATAAATAAGTCCAAAACTGCGCTCTCGCCTGACACACAGACACTTGAATGACATAATGAAAGTTGCCCTTGCTCAAAGGCTCACTCCTGACATTGATGAGCTGGGTGAGGCCAAGAGATGCCAAGTGTCTGGGAGTTCTAAGAAGTAGCCTAAACCCGTGAGCCCCCCATATTGAATTTATTTGAGTTTCACTGAAATGAACTTTTTTTTTTCAGCCAGCATGTGCAGTAGCCTGAGACATCTGTTGTTCAGTCAGTAGTTCATTAATGACAAGCACTGTCAAACAAGGGGCATTAGTAGTATGTGTCTTTGCACTATGTTTATTGTAATAAAGCAACACAAAGCAATAATAACCTTGTCTGTTAAGCTATATTCATACTGATAACCCAGTAAAGATGATTAGAATAAACATTATTATGAAAACAATTACACACATATAGAAAAGTGATTGGATGTTTGTGATGTATTGGTCCAGCGCCCTTAATGTGAGATTTTGACCAATGTGGCCCCCAACCCCAACTGAGTCTGCCACCCCTGCCCTAGACCCTGTAATGCCAAATTCTCAGGAGGCACCAACCATCATACAAAGTTTAAAGTGGCTTAAATTAGTGTCCTGTCCATTCCCGGTTGTCCCAGTAAGGGTGAATCCAAATCAAGTCTTTTGTGAAACCTAGGCAGTTATCTGTACAAAATGCTTACCACAAAGAGTTTAAGTGGTAATCCTTCAAGTTTTTTTGTTTGCTTTTTTAGTGCTAAGTACTCATTGGTGGGGTTTTTTTTAATATTTTGTCTCCATCTATGGTGCTGAGTGGTCATTGCTCATTCAAACAGTGTGGCCTTTCCTGATATCGGACAGAATTGTCAACTCGTTCCACTCCATTTCCATCTTCAGTCTGACATTGCCTCCACTCTAACTGATATCCATGGAAGAGGGGGATTTGATTTTCCCTAACCAATCACTAGAGACCAACGTATCCGCCTGAATCTAACGTCATTTTAAGTCGACACTGATGCGTAGCCATGACAACACCAGAGATGGTTCAGAAAGTATAGAGCATCTTTGACAACGCGGAGCGAAGTAAAAACAAAGTACGACGACTTTTAATCGATTCAGAACAGCCTCGATAGCAGCGTTTATCTTGTCTATAGCGGTCGCCATTGTTGTTATTACTCCTCCTTGGTTCCGGCACACAGCTTGACAACAGCTTGACAACGGCGTTAGTCCCGCCCATGGCGCTGATTGGCTAATCGTTAGTCCCCTCCGGCGCTCATTGGACCGATCATTTTTCAACCGAGAGAAACCGCTGTTTCATGTCACGATGCCAGACCAGAATCAGTCAACTCAGTGGAGTGGGCGGAGTCAAAGGTCTGGACCCAGGCCAGTACTGTGACGTCTTTTTCCTTGGGTTTTTTGTTGATGAAGTTTGAGTTTCTGTAGGTGGCGCTCTTTTCTTTGTCTGTTCAGCCATGGTGGCTGTTGCTGATCATGATAGGCTAACTACTCAGCTCTTCTTGTATTTATTCCAATACTGCTGCACTTGTCTGGTTTTTTTTTGCCCCTTAGCCATAGTATCTGGTCAGATAACCATCACTGCCTTTTGTAAACACATCTGATTTGCCCAGTATCATTACGTGGCCAGTAGCTAGTATTGGCTGGTAGCTGCATCTTAACATTAACCTTGATTGCTTTGCTAAATTAGCTTGCTGGTTAGTTAGCTAGCTCAGTGGTTCTCAACGTGGGGTCCAGGGACCACCAGGGGTCCTTGAGGGGGTTCCAGGGGGTACCCAGAAAATTGATTCAGATTCAGATTCAGATTCAGAAAACTTTATTTATCCCATACAACAATCATTCATTAGACATACACTCTAACACTCAACCTTCAATTGTCAGTGAATCAGTTTAGCTAATGGTTTCCCAGCAGCGATATCTTGTACATGTCTCATGTGAAAATAATTACTTGTACAAAGAAAAGAATGAATAAATTGGATAAAAAATAATAAATAAATAAATAAAACGACAAAGCACAAACCTACCTAATTAAATTTAGCATTCATCAGCTTGATAACTGAAGGCATAAAAGAGTTAGTAGCTGACAGTGAAGAGTTTGATGAATTGTTAAATTCCCCATTATTTCACTTAAGAGAAGTTAACACAATTAGAGAATGTAGAAGAATTACTATTTTGATCATAGTTTCACTGTTATCTCTCTACCTACAACACAAGATATTCATGGAATTCTGGACAAAATCATATCTAACAATAAAATATTCTCAGATTTGGGTCCAAGACAAAATATCTCATCAAATGGGGGCCCGTGGCTCTAATGTGGACTAAATTAGGGGTCCTTGATATTAAAAAGGTTGAGAATCACTGAGCTAGCTAACAAAGCCAAAGAACTTTGTTCAGGTTAACTGAGCTGACTCTTCTCAAGCTACAACTCAGAGTGTTTTGGAGTAGAGACTAGGGCTAAAGACAAGAAAGTTTCTCCAAATCCAAATCCACCTTATCACACTATTCACTTTTACTTAGAATGGATATACAGTCACACTGTGCACACTGTTTCAGATATCCCTTTCTCCAGCCTGGTTGTTATACAGTATATTTAGACATTACTAACAGCCAATTCTCCAACGGACCTTCATGATGGAGTCAGCCGTGGTTGACAAGACATTTGCAAAGTCCCTATTGGACCAAAATTGAATACATTAGGAAATATGATGTTATAGGATGTACCGAACGCATTCCAGATTTGAAGGAGAGGGAGCAGGAGGAGAAAAGAAAAACTAGAAGTTCAAAAACCACACAGGCAGCAAGACGGAGGCAGACAGACAGATTAAACATGAGATTAGATGAGAGACGGATGGCAGAGGGAGGGAGAGAAAGCAGATCACATCCTTAATCTTAATGTTTAATCTTAATGTTTAATCAGATGCCTTCTAATTAATTACAAATTGTTTAATAAGATTTCCCAATGATTAAAGGATTACCGTCTGCTGTGATTATTATGCAAAACCTACCAGCACATACATGATTAGATTTTTCTATTAAATCTCTTCTCTCCGCCTTTGTCTTAATAGGGAGCATGGTTAAAGACGCTAATTTGCTGAGGAAAGTAATATTGTGCATTTTTAAACATGTGGCGTACCCAGTATTTAAATTCCAAGTTCAAACCAAGAGCTGTAACTGAGGCTCCTCGCACTTATTCAGTATTGAACTACAAAAACTTTCATTTGATTATTAAAAATGTGTGTTGTTTCCCTTAGGGTATTAATAGGGGAAGTTCAAGTTGATCTATTTATATAGCCATTCATCACAAGTATGTCTCACAGGACTACCTATACTCTTAGAACTAGATGGGATACCTGGAACCGTAAAGGGTTCTGAGTTGTCCTCATAGGAGAACCCTTTCTGGCTCTAGGTGGAACCCTTTTTGAAAGTTAGAACCATCTCAGAGGTACGGAAGAGGATTAGGGCCACATGCAAAAACTGTATTTGAGTTCTCGGTTTAAAATCAGAATTCTGAGGTTAAAGTCGGAATTCTGATTTAAATCTCAGAACTCAGACTTTTTTTCTCGAATTCTGACTTTAAACTCAGAACTGTGACTTTTTTCTCAGAATTCTGATTAGGGCCACATGCAAAAGGATTAGGGTCACATGCAAAAAATGTATTTGAGTTCTCAGTTTAAAATCAGAATTTTGAGGTTAAAGTCGGAATTCTGATTTAAATCTCAGAACTCTGACTTAAACTCAGAATTCTGACTTTAAACTCAGAACTCAAATGCTTTTTCACATGTGGCCCTAATCTTCTTCCGTACAGAGGGATTCATCTAGAACCCTTACTAAATTGTACTTAGAACTCAAAGTAAGTAGTTACATGTGGAACCCTCTAAGAAGGGTTCAGCAAAGAACCCTTATGTTCTTGAGGGTCTAACAAAAACCATCCTGCAGGGTTCATTATGGAACCCTTGCATATTATGCCACCATCCAGGTGGTTCTGCCCAGAACCCTTGTTTATTCTGACTTCCATTTAGAACCTTTCGGGAAGGTTTCAGCAAGATCCCTTTTATATTCTCAAGAGTTCCTCTTGGATAATAATACCTGCTAATAATGTGATGACTCATAAGAATAATAAGAATGTATTGTAATGTATGTAAGTTAACCTGTCATATTTTGAGTCAATATTATTATTACATCATCAGCGTTCAAATATGTTACACCTCTCATTGCTGGTTAATGTAATAATTTGATGTTATTACACTATCCAGCAATTTATCAGATTAGCAGGTTTTATTCCATTTACTTAGAGGGGCGTTTTATTACATTTTGACATGTTATTACATTATCTGGGAGGTTTTTTTTACTGGAAGTTGCTACAAGGCCCCAAGTGACAGCAGGGTCATTCCTTAAAGTTTGAGTTGTCTGTATTCGTTCCAGAGAATATCCCGGAATACGTGACATGCTGTGGCCTTATGTAAAAAATATGAACGACTGATGCTCTGGCTGAGAGTGTTGAGTCGCCTTTTGTTTCTAACCATCAGCCTATCCCCAGCTCCTAATGCTGGGTAATTGAAAGACTGGATCCCAGAGGAACAAAGAGAGAGAGAGTAGAATCTGAAATGTGTTTGGATTGTCATTCTTGCGGCTCAGAGTGAGATTAACTCTGCATGTGACCATCTGAGCTCTGACACAACCCAACCAACAGTAGAAGCCGTTAGACATTGAGAATTGAGAATGTGGTGTGTGTACCGTTTGTTGTACCGTCAGCTAAATGGTGGGTTTTATGTAATTCATCTCTAGTCTACGAGCTACAAATGTAGGCCACAATGGAACTATGGAACTGTCTGCCCACTGAGCTGAAAATGCAACACTATTTTAATGTTTTTAATAGAGGTATTAAATCATGGCTAAAAGAGAAACAATGTTGTTCTCACACCTAATACTCCTGTAGACACACCTGTATTTTGTATTTTGTGTATTTGTGGATGTATTTTTGTGGATGTATTTGTGGGTGTATTTTATGTCCTCTCTCTTTTTTTTCTTCTTCCGTTTCTTATCTTTTTTTCTTTTCTTTTTTCAGAAAGCCTCCTGTGGACAGGTTTTCTAAATTAGCGTTTCGCAACAAACACTAAACACAGTGCATCTGGTCCTTGTGCATAAATGTATGTTACAATTCTAATGCTACTGTGATGTCCATGTCAAATAAAATAAACATAAACTTGAACAATAAAGGGTGACCAGACACCCTGAACAGACAGAAAGGCCACTTCCAGACTTGTCATGGTTATCTCTGGCACAGACAAGGCTGCCACTATAATGCTGCTATAGAGCAGTGGTTCTCAACGTGGGGTCCGGGGACCACCAGGGGTCCTTGAGGGAGTTCCAGGGGGTCCCCAGCAAATTGATGAATTGTTAAACTTCAGCAGTTTACAAAAGTTTGAGAATGTAGAAGAATGACTATTTTGATCATAGTTTCTCTGTTATCTCTCTACCTACAATACAGATAGTCATGGAATTCTGGACAAAATCATATCTAACAGTAAAATTATTCTTAGATTTGGGTCCGAGAGACAAAATCTCATCAAAAAGGGGTCCGCGGCTCTAATGTGGCCTAAACTAGGTGTCCTTAATATGAAAAAGGTTGAGAATCACTGCTATAGAGTATCTATGGTGCACTGGACAAATGACCAGTAATGAATATTGATTTGAATCTAGTCCAGCTGATATGAACTTTACCCTTTGATGTGGGAAATCCCAGATTCTGTTTCAAATTCAAATGATGTTCTGTTTTCCCAGCATCACTTCGCCACACACAACTTACTGCTTTTATCTCGCAACAGCGGAGACGCGCTACATAATGTAGAGAGAAAAGACGACGCCTGTCAGCCCTCTCATCCTGAGCGCAGCCCCGGATTATTTTTTATTTAATCGCATCGTCTCATCGAGGTCGAGAGCTCTTTTTCGAGAAGGGTCTGAGAACAATACACAATGCAATAGAGTGAGTCAGGGACATTGTTTTTTTTTTAATTTAACCTTTATTTAACCAGGCAGGTCAATTAAAAACAAATTCTTATTTACAATAATGGCCTAGCAAGAGGACAAAAGGACCTGTCGAAGGGTAAAGAGAAAAGAAAAAAAAAATATATATATATATATTTATTTATTTATCCTTTATTTAACCAGGAAGGTCCCATTGATATACAATATCTCTTCTGCCAGGGAGTCCTGGTCAAGATGGGCAGCAAAATGAGATAAAAAAAAAAAAAAATTCATATAAAAATGCAAACGGGGACAGGTTACACCACAAAAACATACCAAAACACAACAAACGGGGCGCCCTGGTGGCTCACCGAGTAGGGCGCGTACCATTTGGCTCAGGCCTTCCCGTAGCGACCCGGGTTCGAATCCGACCCGTGGTCCTTTGCTGCATGTCCTCCCCTCGCTCTCTCTCCCGTACCTTCCTGTCTCTCTCTCACTATATCTCTCAAATAAAGCATAAAATGCCAAAAATAAAATCTTAAAAAAAAAAAAACACAACAAACAGGCACAAAACATACAGGGATCAGGGGCTAAAAAGAATCATGGAAAATAATGGCACATGTTAAAAGCAATGACATTGTTCTGTAACAAAAAGAAAAACAACAGAAACTAAACAAAGAACAATCCAGATAAGACTATCAGACACAAACGAGACTCTGCGCTCTGAACAGTCTTGGTGGTTTCAACTTCCGGCTGACTTCCGACTGCGGCGCTCCATGCACCAGAGCTATCAAACTGTGCAGCTCGCTTTGCTCGCTTTGCACGCCAAGAACACTTTTACGCTACACTTTTAGATCCTGGTTGTTTTACCAATATGTTTTAACAAGGTAAAAGATTTTAGTCATCGGACGTTTTTAAATTACAAGTAATCTTAAATTGGCTGTCAGTTGGATGTAGCCTACTGGACTGCCTCGACTGCTGCTAGTTTAGCTAGGTTTGTCTTTAGCCTGGTGGCTAGGCTAGCCTGTCGCTTGGATCCCTGGATGCTTACCTCCTCGCTGGTGTCATTCCTGGAGTAACTGAGGATATATTTCCAAGCATGGTCACCTCCTCGTTTATCTCCGAGATCAAGGGTGAGTTAGCCTCCATCGAGCGGCTCATCTCGGTCCTTCTCCAGCGGCAGACTGACCTCGGCTCCCGGCTAGCCTCGCTGGAGCGTCCCGAGTCCACCAGTCTACCAGCGAAGGAAAAACACCTTGATACAGCCGACCCATCTCCTGGCTGTTCCACTTGGGCCTCAGTAGTTAAGGGGAAGAATAGACTCTCCCTTCCCCTCTATGATTCCCAGGATGATGCCACTGATTTGGAGCTGTCTAACTTCTTTACTCCTTTGGCTGCTCTACCAACGTCGCCTTCACCGCTGCTGAGTGGAGGTTGTGCTGAAGGAAATCGCAAAGTTCCATCTAACGTTATTTCCAAAAGGCGCAGATCTCCGCCCTCCAGAGCCGCCTCTCCATCTGACAAGCGCAGTCGAGTGTGTACTTCATCACCGGAGGGCAGCGATGGAGCTCCTGCTGCAACACCCAGAGCCCCAGTCGCTCCGGCTGGTCTCTACTCTCCGCCCGACCTTGGTCCCTCCGGCCAGGGAGCTACACCGCTGGACCTGCTGAGCACGACCAACGCCGACGCTAATCCAGCTAGCCTGGTTAGCGCCGTGGGCCAGCTTCAACCGAAACTAGCCACCTACAACAGCTGTGTGGTAAGCAGCAATCCGGAAATTTTGATAGTAGGTGATTCTGTCGTTAGGCATTTAACTCTCCCGGGTGCTATCACCTATTGTCTCTCCGGTGGCACGGTGGTCGACCTAATCGAACTCATCCCAACTCTCATTGACCTGCATCCTACTGTCAATATGGTTCTAACGCACGTGGGAACGAATGACGTCATGGCTAGAAATTCCAGCAAATTACACGCAGACCTTGAATCCCTGTGCTGCACAATTGAGAGTCTGGGAAGACGTTGTCTCATGTCTGGCCCCATTCCAACTCTTTCCAAAAACTCTGAACGTTTTAGTCGACTCTTCAGTCTCCACCACTGGTTAAAAAACGTCTGTTCTGCTACAGGATATGACTTCATCTCAAACTTTGACTACTTTTGGTCTAATTCAAGCCTGTACAGAGCAGATGGTGTGCACCCTAATAGAAAGGGAACAAAGCAGTTGACTGATAATTTTATCCAGTTTATAGCTTTTAACTTGTTCTGATATGCACCACGGCAAGACCTTATCCAGACCCTTGTGTCTCCTACTACTGTATCCAGTTCTAACAGTGTGGGTCCTGCCTCTGTGTACTCTGACTCTCAATCACAGTTTCTGAAAAACTCTAGCCATCCTAGGCCTGCCACAGTTGACAATTTTACCTTTTCGGCAAGCTCTTTAAAGATGGCACTCCTCAATGTCAGATCCCTTACTAATAAAACTTTCATTGTTAATGATATTATAAGATCTCATAGGCTTGATTGTATTCTCCTTACCGAGACTTGGCTTGACGAAACTGGTAGCAAAGAACTCATTGAAGCTTCTCCATCTAATTTTTCATTTTCACACTGTACCAGGCCTAACAAGAAGGGTGGTGGTGTTGCTGCTATTTTTTCAGATATTTTATCATGTAAAAGTGTCTTATTTGGTTCTTACTCTACTTTTGAGTATTTAGCTCTGGTGATCAGATCTGTATATCCCTGTCTAGTGCTCACAGTTTACCGCCCTCCAAGGCTTAGACAAGGCTTTATATCTGAATTTTCTGAGCTTTTATCTAAAATTACTGTTGAGTATGACTCAATTCTTATCTCTGGTGATTTTAACATTCATATTGATAACACCACTGACCATTTTGCTAACCAGTTTACTGACATGTTATCAACCTTTGATTTCATACAGCACACTGCCGGGCCTACTCATAATCAGGGTCACACTCTTGACCTGGTTATTTCTAAAGGCCTTGATATAACCCCAAAGTGCACTCTAGATGTTGGGATTTCAGATCACTTTTGTATTTTTTTCGATGTTGCTTGGATGACCAAACATGTACCTGGTTTAAAATTAGTCAAAAGACGCTGCATTTGTGCAGATACATCTGATAGGTTTATCGCTAGATATATTAACTCTGTTAGGTGTACCTGGCCACATCCTGATTTTAATTTGTCTTCCTTGTCCTTGTGTGACAATTTGGTCAATAATTTTACCTTTTCAGTGACACAGATTATGGATGACATTGCGCCTATAAAAACCAGGATCATTTCTGGAAAAACAAAAGCACCTTGGAGGAATGTAGAAAGAGTGAAGGCACTAAAAAGAACCTGCCGCAAATCTGAGCGCAAGTGGCGTAAGACCAAATTGCAGGTTGATTATAATATCTATAAGGACCTGCTCAGTAAATATAACAAAGAAATGAAAAAATCTAGACAACATTACTTTTCTCAAATTATTACAGAAAATTTGAATAATTCTAAGTTTCTGTTTAGTACAATTGATAAACTGGTTAATCCTCTTAGACCAATACCTGCTGAGCTCCACTCTTCAGATAACTGTAATGAATTTGCCACATACTTTAAATATAAAATTTCCAATATTAGGAATAATATTGTGACTTCCACTGCTGGTGGGTGTGACTGCTCTTCTTCCACTCAGTGCCATGTTGCCAACACTCTGTCCAACCTCGCCCTTATTCAACGTAGTGAACTACAAGAAGTGGTGCAGCAGCTAAGTTCTGCAACATGTGCTCTTGACCCAATGCCTACTAAGTTGTTCAAAAATGTTTTCAGCTGTTTGGTAGATGATGTCTTTGAGATTGTTAATGCCTCCCTACTCTCTGGAATCTTTCCCACAGGTCTCAAACATGCTATTGTAACACCGTTGTTGAAAAAGAGTAATCTTGATCCATTTGTTTTTGAGAACTACAGACCAATCTCAAATCTTCCATTCCTGGGAAAAATTCTTGAAAAGGTTGTATACCAACAATTACATACATATCTGTCACATAACAATTTGTTTGATGTTTACCAGTCTGGTTTTAGAGTTAACCACAGTACAGAAACTGCCCTGGTCAGAGTTGTTAATGATCTTAAAATTAGCTCAGACAACCATAAAGTTTCTGTTCTGGTACTTCTTGACCTCAGTGCAGCCTTCGACACAGTTGACCATACAATTCTTCTTCAGCGCCTTGAACACTGTTTAGGCCTTAAAGGCACAGTTCTTAACTGGCTTTCTTCCTATCTTACTGGAAGATCTTTCTCTGTTTCTATTGGTAACTTTGAATCAGATGAAGTAGGCATTCCATATGGAGTCCCTCAAGGGTCAATTCTTGGCCCACTGCTGTTTAATTTGTATATGCTCCCACTTGGGTCCATCATTCAGCAACACAACATTTCATATCACTCCTATGCTGATGACACACAGTTATACATATCTGTTTCTGCCAACTACCTTAGCCCAGTGAATGACCTCATCCAATGCATTGCTGATATCAAATATTGGATGGCCAAAAATTTTTTACAGCTAAATGATGACAAAACAGAGATTCTTTTAGTAGGTCCCAAGACTTTAAGGCACCAGATTCACTCTTTGTTATCTCCCCTGTCAGTCAAACCTTGTGAGCATGCCAAAAACTTGGGTGTGATTTTGGATGCTGATCTTAACTTTCAGAAGCACATATCTAATATCTCCAAGAATGCCTTTTATCATCTGAGGAATATATCTAAAGTTAGAAGCTTCCTGTCACAGTCAGACTCTGAAAAGCTGGTTCATGCTTTCATTTCCAGTAGACTAGATTACTGTAATGCACTTTTTGCTGGACTGACAAAGCAGGTGTTAAATAAACTCCAGCTTATTCAGAATGCTGCAGCCAGAGTATTAACTAAAACCAAAAGGTTTGAACATATCACTCCTATTTTAACTTCTCTTCACTGGCTCCCAGTAAAACAAAGAATTGATTTTAAAATACTTCTTATTGTTTTTAAATCTGTGAATGGCTTAGCTCCTTCTTACGTCGCTGACATGCTCACTGAATACACACCGGACAGATCCCTTAGATCATCAAATAAAGGTCTCTTCACTATACCTAGAATAAACTCTAAATCAGCTTATGGTGCCTTCAGTCATTATGGTCCTACTCTCTACCACGTGAACTAAGGTCTGCTACAACAGTGTCTTCCTTTAAAAGCAGACTAAAAACATATCTCTTTTCACAAGCTTTTAGTTAGGTTTAAAGTGTGTGGTTAACAGGAGAACTTTTATTGTATTTTATTTTAGAATCAGTATTATTACTATTATTCCCTTTTTAATAATAGTGATAATACCTTCTTATCGTATTCCTTTTTATTGTAATACCTTATATATTTTTTATCTTCTTATATGTTTTTATTTATGTAATACCTTCTTATGTTATATGTCCCTATCTTATATGTTTTTGTCATGTATGATCTTTGCCTATTTTTTGCTTTTATTTTGAAGCACATTGAGTCTACGCCTGTCGTATGAAATGTGCTATATAAATAAACTTGAACTTGAACTTGAACAAACGTTACATACATCGCAGAGGCAGAGAAGCCCAACACAGTATGGGAACGGGGAAAATAATCAAAACACACACCAAACAAACAACCAAAAGAAATTACAAGTCACGCAAGTCATGAAGCAGAACACACACATTTCTTTGTGAGTTAAAAGGCTGGGTGGCAGTTGCAGGTGTGTGTGAACAACTCCAAGTCCTTAAAAGTAGTGAGGGAGATCAATTCGTCCAGTTTCAAAGTCTTCTGCAGCTCATTCCAACTGCTGGGAGCAGCAAATTGGAAGTAGGACTGGCCAAAAGATAACAAAAATGCATTATAATAGGCAATCACAAAGATCATAGAAAATGGGAGATATCAATGTGTTGAAATCGTTGAGGGGAGCTTTGCAGTCTGTTCCATTTGTAAAGAGCATGTGACATTAACTAATAGGAGTATTTAAAAAAAAAATCAGTCCTGTGATCTGGTGGCATCATTACCGGATTTAAAAGACAGTAGGGACGTGAGGTGCAGAGAGCTTTATAGATAAATAGAATTGAATGCATTAGAGGACCAGCTACCTTTTTGTTATGAATCACAATGATGAGTGCGAAATGTATCTCCTGTGATTGTGACTGTACTATGAAATACAGACTCTCTCTGATGGTTATTTCTTTTTATTTCAAAGGATAATGACGTCGCCCCGGACCTTTCTCCCGCCATTAATTCAGCAGTCAAACAAAGTGAAACAAAGTGTGGAGAAACGCCTGGACATGAGAGACTAATCTGAATGGAAATGCCCATTCCCTTCAACCATGTAGTGTGTAGTGTGTGTATGTGTGTGTGTGTGACTCTGGACCATCGGCTAGGCAGGGAAAGTAGGACACTAGAACTGGTCACTCTAGGGGATGGATGAACTCTCTCTCTCTCTCTCTCTCTCTCTCTCCCTCTCTCTCTCTCTCTCGACATCTACAGTCCTCATGACTCTTGCTTCTTAGATGTGCTTCGTCTGATCAGCTTCCATCACACCTCCTGCACACAGGCTGGACTTTTATTGTCGCTTAGGAAAAAATAATGCATCCGACACATTACTAGGCTGCTTCTGGCTTTGGCGATAGGATAGCAAATCCAAATTGTTCCTCGAATCAATTTGTATAGAATTTATGTTGTGATTTTCGCGTAGTTCTTGGGAGATTAGTTGTATTGGTCTCAGGCAGAAATAGGAGATCTAACAGGGAAATATTCCAAACAAGACCGATAATTAGGCAAACGGCTGAATCTGAAGCACGAGCGAGATGTGCAGAGTGGTGACACAGAGACCAGAGCCATGGAGACAGACAGTTTATCCACATAGTATGATCAGCACCTTCCCTTCTTCTTCTGGTGTTGGCTACAAATATGTTATAATAACCTTCCATAATCCTCCCCACGGTTATGGCCAAGTTATACTTCTGCGTCGAATTGCCGCCGTTGCTATGCCGTCAGGTGGGAGTCATTCCTATGTTCCCAGGGTCCTATGTTCCCCAGATTTATATGGCACATAATGGGAACATGACAAAGGGTCCTATGTTCCCAGGGTCCTATGTTTCCAAGGTCCTATGTTCCCCAGTTCTAGGGTTAGGGTTAGGGTTAGGGTTAGAGTTAGAGTTAGAGACCTTCAAAATCAAATAAAATGATAACCATTGGTTTTGTTGTGTTTATATAGCTGTTTTGAAGCCTTGTTCCAATAAAAAAAATGGATAATATTTATGAAATATTTTAACTTGAAACGGGTCAAATTTGACCCGAACACAATAGGAGGGTTAATGTGTGTTAACAGAATATTGAACTGGGGAACATAGGACCCTGGGAACATAGGACCCTGGGAACATAGGACCTTGGGAACATAGGACCCTGGGAACACAGGACCTTGGGAACTTAGGACCCTGGGAACATAAGACGTTGGGAACTTAGGACCCTGGGAAGATAGGACCCTGGGAACATAGATACGCTCCCGTCATTATGGCCCATGTAGTGCTGGGCCAAAAAGAATGAACAAATCATTTTGAACAAATCATTCTCAAGCTCGAAGCATACCGAGTCTGTAGTGTTACGTACTGGATCCTCGCACTTAGAGTTTCCATCAATGTAATGTAATGACATTATAATGAGTTTAAAGTCAGAATCCTGAGAAAAAACTCTGAATTCCGAGAAAAAACTCTGAATTCCAAGATATAGATTAAAGTCAGAAGTCCTAGAAAAAATAAGAAGAATTCTGAGTTCTGACTTTATTCTCAGAATTCTGACTTAATCCTCAGAATTCTGACTTTTTTCTCAGAGTTCTGACTTTAAACTCATTACAATGTCATTACATTACATTGATGGAAACTCTAAGGGCGAGGATCCAGTACGTACCACTACAGACTCAGTTTCGAGCTTGAGAATGATTTGTTCAAAATGATTTGTTCGTTCTTTTTGGCCCAGCACTATTATAATGAACTCAAATAAATTTCTGACATGTGGGCCTAATCCTCTTCTGTAAGAGTAATGGCAGCCATAGGAACTACAACGTCATTGGCAAACGTGTGTCCTCCACAGGTCTAACCCACCTAAACTCTCTCTCCCCTTCTGTCCCCATGAGCTACGGTGGCCTGAAATCGACAGAAAGTATGAACTGGCGTTTTCACGACACACAACACCTAGCCAAGTGGCATAATGGATCATATTTGTATAACGCATCATGGCCCGATCAGAAGACTTGCCTCTTCAGAGCCCCCCATGCTGAGGACCCTCCAGGAAGTCGGCAAGAAAAGAGGAGGGGAAGAAGAGAGGCAAGGGTCAGGTGCTCTTAAGAGCTTTTTGGGAGATGGAGAAGTGGTGTTTTCAGGTGTGTGTGGGCGTGTTGAATTCCTTAATGGATGCTGGGAAAGATGATGCGAGAGCGAGAAGTTTGAAGGGCCTCTCAGTGTGTGTGTGAGTGTGAAATCGTGAAGTTGTGTATGTGTGAAACAGAGGAGAGAGTGTTAGAGAGACAGTTTGTCAGAATGAAGGAGGGTTTGTTACTAAAAAAAGACTCCAGTTGAGGAAACTTTGCCAGCTCAGATCAGGCTTTCATGCTCCTGCAAGTGAACAGACTCAGAAATAGAGCATCTTATCGGAAGCAAGACCTGTTCAACTGCAATTTTTGTCAACATATCAATTTACAGGATGGTAATTTGGCTCATTAACCTGAAATTTATCACTAAAGCTGGTGTTAAAATCCTAGAAAGGAAGTCCGAGAAGAAGAAGAAAGGAGTCCTTAACACATTATTAGGAAATTGCAAACCCGGAAAATAAAGCGGTACCCGACATTCAGTACTTTCGCCAAATGTGTTCTGCAAGCTGAAATTCCATTTTAATGGCACCTCCAGAGGGCGTATACTTGCTGACTGGAATATTTAAAAGAAGAAGAGGAAGGATTGGAATCTTTGGCTTAGTGCCGACCAGAGGTGGTAGAAGTACACAAATTCCTTACTCAAGTAAAAGTGCAAATACTCTCTCCCCTTCAAACAGCCCTGATCCATGCAAAACCATTTACACTCATTCTTTATTCAATTACATTTAGACTACGATAAAGATTGATGCAGAAAATGGGGGGGGAAGGAGACAGGGAGGTTGACAGATAGGGAGGGGAGTTAAGGATGTAGGTGTGTGTGTGTTTGAGTGTTTATGTATGTGTGTATATGTGTATGTGTATGTGTGTGTATATGTATATATGTATATATATATAAATGTATTTCATTTTATATTATCACTACTATTATTATTATATGTATGTTTGTTTTTTATATATACATGTGTGTATGTATATGTGCGTATATATATGTTTGTATGTGTGTGCATATATATATATTATTATTATTACTGTTATTATTGTTATTATAATTTATTTTTATTGTTATTTTATTATTATTATTATTATTATTATTGTTATTTATTTATTTAAAAATTATATATATATATATATTTTTTTTTTAATAATTAATGTCATTGTCAAGGTACCTGCATCCCTCACATTGGTCCCTCACAAAAACTTGGTCACAAAAAATTTAAATATACTCTGGTAGAAGTTGATGTACCGTTTCAAATCCTTTACTCAAGTCAAAGTATAAAAGTACATGGTCTTAAATTGACTTAAAGTATAAAAGTATAAAAAAGTCATTTCAAATGTTCTAAACTGGTTTTCTGTTGAGCGTTCCTCTGAATCCCAGATGAGAAAGAGTCTGCAGCTCAGCTCAGGAACCTGAACCCTAGCAGCTGAATTCACTAACGTTAATTCTCTCTCTCTCTTGTTGCTTCTCTCTTCTTCGTGTTGCTTCTCTCTCTGTCCCTTTCCTTCCTTTTTTGCTGTCGCTTTGCTGAACAAGCAGCCGATCACATCTGGCTCTTGATCAGCTGCTTCCGGGATGGAAGCCGTCTGATGCGGAAGATAAAAAAATTGTAAAATTGTAGAAAATCAGTTGATGATTTCCCGAGAGTAACGAGTCTGTTTTGAAAATGTAGTGAGTAGAAAGTACAGATTTTTCCTTTGAAATGTAGTGAGTAAAAGTAAAAAGTCTTAAAAGAAAGAAAAACTTGAGTAAAGTACAGATACTTGAAAATCTTACTTAAGTATTTTTACTTTGTTACATCCCACCTCTACATATTGCTTAATCAAACTTAGTATCGACATTGAAGTCCTAATTCTCGTATCGTGACTACACTAATCTGGAACTCGTATCTGAATAAGGAAAAAAACACACGTTAACGCAACGCTCACAACATTGCGATGGGAATGTGATGGTATCTGTCGGAGTCAGCCGAGTGGAAATGCAATCTGCACAGTGTGTTTGCATTAGCGAGAGAGCATTCCACCGAAGGGGTAGAAACATCTCCGCCTCAGGTAGAAATGTCATCAGCAGCTGTAATGACAATCGTTCCGAGATTTTCAATAAATAAATATCACTGGGGACTTGAATCTGACTAGGGCTTGATACCGGCCACAGCGGGATATATGGAGCATTGGATATTTTGTTGCGTTCAAAAAAAAGCTTGTACAGTTATTGATGAGTCCCTTAGCGGTAGGATGCAAGTTTGCCCAATTCAGGTCGAATTGTCATTACTCTGTGGATGGAAAAATGATTGCCGCAAGGAGAAGCACGTCATCACCAGGGGCAGAAATTTCATCCCCATTCTTCCGATCAATGAACGGTGGAAAACAAAGGAAGAGTAAGTCAAGTCTGAAACCGTGGGCCTCCTGTCTGGAGAGATTGTGATGGACCGAGCAAGCAGGCACAAATTAAGGGTTTTATTTACCCCCAAAAAAAGGTAAAAGGGTAAAACAAAACCAGTTGTGAATTACAAAAAGATAATGAAAACATAACTGTTGTGGGCCCAAGTAACTAAAGAGAAAAATGTAACTGAACAGAAAACAGGCGCCTGGCTAGGTACATTTACACAAAAAGGGGAATAGATTAATTAATTTAAACAAAAGATGACTATATTCAAATAAATTTCACATACGTGATTAACTTACTTAATATAAAGACATTTGCATTTAAATTAATTAACAATCAGGTTTTAACGACTAAATAAATAGTCTTGACAGTTTGGATGCTGGTGGACATGCAAGTAGGTGGAAGAGAGTTAAGGTTATATAAATGCAAAGTAATTAGCAGCAAAATGATAAAAACATGTTTAACTAAAATGCGTGCAGTCAAATTAGAAACATGTAATATCCATAATGCTGATAAAGTTTGAGTATGTTGTTGAAACAAAACCTGTGTGTCGAGTGGTTATGTGGTTTGTGTATGTGTATTTTGAATGTGTGTTTGTATATTTGCATTGTATATTAGTTTTTCCATTGTGGGATATCTCCTTTGTGGGAGGTTTATGTTTATGTTTGGATGATATCTATGTATTGTGCTGTTAGATGATGGTGGGTTAACATGCCGGAATGTTTGGTTTGTTGTTAGTTAATGTGTCTGAATAATTCCATGAGGGATGGGTCATGTAAATCAGTGGTTCTCAACGTGGGGTCCGGGGACCACCAGGGGTCCTTTAGGGGGTTCCTGGGGGTCCCCAGCAAATTGATGGATTGTTAAACTTCAACATTATTTCATTTACAAGAAGTTAACACAATTAGAGAATGTAGAAGAATGACTATTTTGATCATAGTTTCACTGTTATCTCTCTACCTACAATGCAGACAGTCAAGGAATTCTGGACAAAATCATATCTAGCAATACAAATATTCTCAGATTTGGGTTTGACAGACAGAATCTCATCAGATGGGGGTCCATGGCCCTAATGTGGACTCAATTAGGGGTCCTTGATATGAAAAAGGTTGAGAATCACTGATGTAAATGACCAGACACGAAAATAAAATATTCATTCATTCAGTCATTCATTCATTCATTCATTCATATTCATTCGATACGTCATTAAGGATTATGATTTTGAAATGTACAATATTAAAGCTACAGTGAAATTAGCCTTTTTTTAAAAATAAAAAACAGCATGATTTCTGTAACTATATTATGACTGTGTACTTCCTTCGAACTGCTTTTCTCAGGACAAAATGAAAAGGTGGGGGTGGGGGGGGGTGGTCTAATCCTTTCATAGACACGTGGGCTCACTGTGCCCTTTTGAAGAAAAAAAAAAATAAAAAACCCACATAAAGCACCCGCAATTATGACCAATTAACGTCACGGGACATGTGAAACGGTGCAGATTAAAGATATCCTGTTTTTGTGACTGGAGCTGGAACTTACACCGCCTGTCTAAAAGGATGAGGCGGTCGGGTTTTTTTTAATGAGTGATGGCGATTTCTCGAAAAGAAAGTAATTACATCTCATCATGTCCGCATCACATCACCCCCCCCCCCCACCCCACCCCCCTCTAAAACACACACCTCCTCTCCTTCCAGTCATCCCATTGATTGGGAATGGAACGAATGAAGTGGGCTTGTGTCTAAATATAGGTTGTTTTTTTTTGCCCCTTCCAAAAGGCACCACTCTAACTTGGATCAATACACCACTCTTAGTGAAACGGTAAGCTAAGTATACCTAATTCCTAAGTCTTTTCAGCCGCGTGACATCAAAGACAAAAACCTTTCCACTGTATTTCCCCTTCAAACCGAATTACCGAATCCTGTTTTTTTTTCTGTGCCCTCTTTTGTTCTGCAAAGATATTCCCAACATCCAAACTATAAAAAAAAAGGATTCCCAAATGAAAAAAAAAAAAAAAAAAAAAATTGTAGACCTGCCAACGATGGAAAATCGGGATCAGTCGTCTGTTTTCTAGGCTAGGGTGAAAGCCCACAATCTGATTCTGTTCCGGTGAAACAGGATCCGGGGGTTTGTAACAAGATAAGACCATCTATTTATTGCGTAAAAAGCCAGAACAATGTATTTGATACTTTATATAGCACCGCACTCTTAATGTTTTCCATATTACCGCTAAATCGGATTTGGGACGCACTGTAAATTTGCCTTATTTGTCTCGGTTCCATGTGTGAAGAGAAAAGATCACGTCACATGAGATGGAAATACAGATGGAAATACATTTGTGAGATTACGGCATTCGCAGCGTGTTCAGACTCCACTCTCTTATTCATTCTCGGCTTTAATCGAGGAAAGGGAAAAAAAATAATGTAAATGGTGAATGTAGATTCGGCTTTCAGGGGCACAGTTCTCAGAAAGAAAAAGGAAGTATGTTACACGGATAAAAAAAAATATATAGGACATTTACGAGGAGACTTTGAGGAGGGCATGCTGTGTTTTAAATGGACATTTAGTCCTGAAATATAAAGTAGAGATGGAGAAACAAATCACTGATTCAAATCCACCAGGATGTGGACTTGAGAAACAAACTAATGGTAGCTGCTTTTAGATTCCCCAGCGGAGTACACACTGTTCTCTGCTCTGCACGTGTGTGTGTGTGTGTGTGTGTGTGAAGGCCTCTGAGACTAGTGGCTTCTCCTCTTCTCTGCTCCTCACTGAATTCTTCATCCCTCTCTTCCCCTCCCCGTCCGTCTAGTCTGTGTCCTAATGTTGAATTATAGATATCTGGTGCTGGACTGACTGTTCCAACTCACTCTACAGCTGAGCATAGACACAGCCATGTCCAATTCATTCCTATGGAGCGTGGCAGTGGAGACAAAAAAATGTGCTTTGTGGTAATGAAGCAGTAACTTGCTATGGGGTGTGTATGATATATAAAATATGCACCCGAGTTGCATAAAAAACGATATTCTATAACATCCCTCTAACACTTTACAATAAGGGTCACTAAGTTAAGGGTTAGTTAATGCTTAATAAGCATTAACTAACCCTTAATTAACAGTTAACTAATGTGTCTGGTAATCATTTACTAATGGTGTTCATGTTAACTAAGGTATTAATTTATACATTATTTAATAGTCATCTTTATAAACTATTAAATAATGTATAAATGAATACCTTAGTTAACATGAACACCATTAGTAAATTACACATTAGTTAACTGTTAATTAAGGGTTAGTTAATGCTTATTAAGCATTATTAAGCATTACCTAACCCTTATTAAGCATTACCTAACCCTTATTAACCATTACCTAACCCTTATTAACCATTAACTAACCCTTAACTTAGTGACCCCTATTGTAAAGTCTTACCAATATATCTATAAATTCTATAAAATGCCTCCAGTCTGATGACAGTAGAGCCCATCAGCTTTCAATATCCTTATCAATAATTTTTTACTGACAATAACTAAACACTTGGGAGTGATTTTTGAGATTGATTGAGGAGCAGGTGAAGAGGTCCAGTCCTGCTTCCCTCCACTGAGAAATATATCAAAAATCAAGTCAATGTGGGGCATCTTGGTGGCTCAGTGGGCTAAGTCGTGTACCATGTGAACACGGATTGAGACATTCTGGACCAGGACCAATCGTTCCTGCGTCTTTCTACCCTGAACTGACGAAAAAGAACGATCCCCTGCTGATTTAGAGAATGTATTCCACACTTTTATTTCATCCTGTTTAGACTACTGCAACTCTCTCTATACCTGCCTCAGTCAAAAATCACTGTCACATCTCCAGCTTGTTCAAAATGCTGCAGCTAGGATTTTAACTCAAACGAATAGGCCGTGTTACCCCGATCTTATCGTCTCTGTACTGGCTACCAGTTAGATTTAGAAATGATTTGAAGATTTTACTGATTACATTTAAAGCACGTCAAGGTCTAGCCCCTAGGCTGGTCCACATTTACCACTTCATTCTGCCCACATACTGCTGCGGAATGAACCCATCCGAATCTGGCTGCCAGAACACAGCCACAACTCAACCATGATGAAACCACTTGGAACACATTTGGCCCAGAATCAAAATGCCGTGACAAACCTTAAAGCAATATTCCACTTTTTCCAGTTTTAACATGGGGGTTATTTGGCAGTTGACCACCCTGAAAACTGACATTTAACGCATTTGTGAACATATTCAACAACAGATCTCGCTCCTGTGATTTTCAATTCACTGTGGGTCCAACGTTTTAGCATTTTTATTGATGGAAGAGAACATAGCGGAGGAATACCATTTAGGAGAGATAGTTCCTGTTTGGGAGACCGGATCTACTTTTATTTTTAAATACTAATTTTAGTGTAAACCAAGAATAGAAATGCAAAATGATGAAGCAAAATTATGTCTTGAAAGCAGGATCTGTTGTTGAATCTGTTCACCACCAAGTTAAAGGTCAGTTTTCAGGCTATTTTCGTGGCCTCATTCAAATGAATGGGAAATAAAAATCAGAACGCTACAAATCAGCTACATCCGATCTTGATGATTTGTTTATATTAACCTATATAAACAATATATATATAACCTTTATTTAACTAGGAAGTCATTGAGACTAAAACCTCTTTTACAAGTGAGACCTAGCCAAGGCAGGGTCAAACAGCAGCATCAAACACATAACAGGACAACAACATCAAATCTCAACAGCAACAATAGGTACGACAAGAATACATTACATAATACAATGCATAAACAAAAACAAGGCAGCAATATTTAGTCATGTGTTTGTTAATTGAAACAACTGCAGCTAATAGTGACCACTTCCATTATTCTAAGTTTAAAATCATTTGTTCTGCTAGAAGGCTTTAAACTGGAGCCATTTGTGCGACCTAAGATTATGACTGCTTTGCAAAAATAAAAACTTCTGGCTTAAGTAAATAGGTAATTTGCCTGAAATAATCTTATAGACTAAAATGTACCAGTGTTGTAGCCTACGCAAAGTGAGGGATGACCATCCTTCAATGCTGTATAAGGTACAGTGATGGGTCCTGAAGCTAGAATTAGTGACATACCTCAAGGCTGAGTGACACAGGGGGTCGAGTTTGGACAAGGTGGACGATGAGGCAAACCTATAAATAGTATCACCAAAATCGATCTGAGTCAGAAAAAGGCAACTAAGCGTTTTCTTGATGCCATGGAAAAACAGGACTTTAGCCTGTACAGAAAGCCCAGTGTGAATTTTAATTTCTTTGTGAGGTAGTCAATGTGGTATTTAAAATGTAAGCTTTTGTCCAACCAAATTCCCAAGTATTTGTATCAACGGACTGAATAGAGACACCATCAAGGGTATTGATGGAGAGGGTTATGTTATGGTATTATGCTTTTCATGGTGGTTTTCATGGTGGTCAAGTGCCAAATAACCCCATGTTAAAACTAAGTGGGATATTGCTTTAAATGTGGCTGGTTATACTCGGGCCACTTTTGGCCTGCAATCCACTTGCCATTGCCATAACTGACCATAAAGTGCCTGAAGTGCCTAAACTCAACCATTTGGCCCGGAATCTTCTTGTATCTGGGCTATATTGCTGACCTTTTAACTCCCTATGAGCTGGAGCGCAGCCTTAGATCCTCAGGCAAGGCCCTTTTTGTCTGTTCCACCGTCTAGGCTCAAGACTAAAGGTCAACAGAGGTATCAAAGCCCTTAGACTTTGGAACGACCTGCCTGTGGAGGTAAGGCTAGCAAAATCTGTTTCATCTCGTAAATCACTTCTAAAAACACACAGGCAGGCTTTTATGTTAATTGCTCTTTTTGTAGATGTGTCTCTATTCTGCTTTCACTGTGTAATTGTGTATCTTGTTTATTATGTATTATTTATTAATTTATTTATTACTGTTTTAAGGGGACAACTTGTAATGACTAGACGTTTATGTGGTCAGGCACAGGCTTTTGTGTAAATTGCCCTCACTGTTTTTAATTATATTTCTGTAGTTGTATCAGTGTGATGTTATAGTCTATTGAGGGCAGTAATGGCAGAGTGCACAGAACTCTTGCTGAAGCATGCCTTTTTACAGATCAGGGATCTGTATCACTGGCAAGGTGGAAGTAGGGTGAAGCATGGGTTAAGGGGGTGGCTATATATATACTATGTGGATGAGGTATTCAAGGATGGCCGCCCATTCAGTCCAACGAAAGTTGCTCACCCAGCACATACGCCGAAAAAACTGTTTCAACGTTTAATGGATACAGCTAAAAGAGTCAGCACCAGAAGCAGAACTGGCAATGCGCTTGGAGTGTTCCCGTGGCTTCTAATGAAAAATGAACTGAATGATTTTAGATTTTATAATTTAAAGAGTCCTTTTTGACTTTGTCTTGACTTGCCCAGAAATTGTATCTAAGGTATTGTAATCTAATGTATCTCTACGGGAAAAAGTATTTTTGGGCCTCTGTTGTGTCACATGACTTGCAGTTCTGAGCTTGGCCACTAGGCTACACCAAAATCGCCGCACAGTCCAGAGCTGTTCCTTGGGGCTTGGGTGTGACTGGAAGTTCCCTGAGTTTCTGGATGGCGGAGAGCCTCTGTTGACAGTGTTTATGGATGTCGGAGGTATGTTGATCGAAGCCGAGTTTATTGTCACACCATCTCAACTGTTTCATTGTTGATGCAGATGAGGCAGTGGGAGGTGCTGGGTTTATTGCGGACGTCGATGAGGAGTTCCTTAGTCTTGGAGACACTGAGGTGGCTATCTGTACACCAATGAGAGAAGTGGGAGATGCAGTGTTGATAAGCCGTGACTGAATTGTTATCCTTCAGGGGTAAAGCATGGCTGTGTCATCTGAATATCTTAAGTATTTTGTGATGACGGAGGGGCTGAGTCATTGGTGTAGAGCAGGGTTTCCCAAACCTCTCCTCGAGTACCCCTTGTCCTGCATGTTTTAGATCTCTCCCTGCTCCAACACAGCTGATTCAAATGATGAACTCTTTATCAACCCCTGAAGCTGCTTGTTAACAAGCTGATCATTTAAATCAGCTGTGTTGGAGCAGGGAGAGATCTAAAACATGCAGGACAAGGGGTACTCGAGGAGAGGTTTGGGAAACCCTGGTGTAGAGAGTGTACAAAAAGGGGCTCAGAACACAGCCTTGGGGGTGCTGGTGTAGTGGATGATGTAGTGGTGTCCACCCTGACGGTGTGACATAAGGGTGAGCTAACGTTATCCTAACCTAGCTAAAGAACGGTTATTCATGTAGCTTACCATAAAAAAACATAAATGGCAACTAAGAACAGAAATAATGGTTCGGCTAGCTTACCTACATTACTATGGATACATCTAGGCAGTGCTTAATTTGTAAATGATGAGGTCCCGGAACACCAAGGGGTCGGTGTTCCCGCGAGTCGGTCTGGAGGGAAAAGGTTCCGGAACATATCAAGACAACAAGCGCATTGGAGGCACAGTGGTGCTCAGTACAGCCATACAGCTTACTGTAGACCAACAGCCTAAGCATTACTAAATGACCGACTATATGACCTTAGAGCTCCGACAACTGGGGACCTATAACAATATTTGATTAGGATTGCATAGGCTACAGTATAATGCTCATTTTTACAAATGAGCGCACAACATAAAAATGCCCACATGGGCTACTATGAGACATCCTAATCATACATAAAGGAAACTGCAATGGCTTTAACCATTTACCAGAGAAATTCTGGTTTGAGTAGTTACGCATCAATATTCAATACAAATACTTTCATAGGATATCGATTTTGAATGTAGGAAACAATGTCAGCGAATAATGCAATAAAACGTGTCGTGGTGCAGCTAGAAGTCGAGCTAAATGCACACGCTCAGCTGGACCACGCTGGTTTTGAAATGCCCACATTAATGTGGGGCTTACATCAGCCAATTCTCATGTTATTACCAATTATTTCTGGACACTCAACATAACATGCGCAATTGCCCGCATATTTAACTGTGGGACTTACAGGTCTGCACCCCAAAAATCTGTTTCACAGTCATCTATGCAAATATGAATTTCGATTATCCCAGCAGAGACCTAATAGATTACAGAATATGCTAAAAAAAATCATGCTTACCTTATCTAATTTTCCAAAATAGTCCACACAGCGGACATATGGACAGCAAATTCAACTTTTAGCCATGATGCTGTCTGAAGTTTACCATAACACACTCTGCAGAGCAGCTCACTCATGTGTGAAGTGATTACTATGCGCTTGTTGTTACTTTCTAATAGGGTAATCACCTGTCTTCATATGGAAATGAGACAGTTAGGTTTTTGGAAGGGAGGGGAAAGGAAAAGAGAGTCAACTATTGGGAGTATTACTTGGCAGACAAAAAAAAAAACAACCTTTCATGCCACCAGGTGCCGGGTCTACGCAAATAGGTACCGGAATGCAGGTAGTTCAAAACCGCGAGGTGCCGGATCCTGTTCCGGCAGGATCCGGCACAAATGAAGCACTGCATCTATGTACTCGGTGACATTTGGCTCACCTGGAAAATAATAATATGTACAAAAGTAAGGCGGCTGGCACAGCTGGTATAATGCTTGCTTCTGCTGTGAGCTCACTACATTAGTAGCACGTTTCCAGACCCTTCCTGGAACCAGCCTTGTGAATGTTCTTAGAAGGTTCTCTACAGGTTTTCTATATGTGACCATGTAATGGTTTTGTACAGACATTCTGGGAACGTTCTTGGAACTAATGAACAAAAGCGGGAACAGGAACTTTTGGGGAATGTTACAGGAACGTTACATGTTTATTTCTCACTGCAAATGATCCGCTCCAGGGTTCACTTGGAAGCACTCCGAGTCCTAACCTCCCTCCACCTTTGAAATGCTGCAGTGATGTTCACTCGGATTTTGGAGTGGGCGATCATCTGGTCACTGTATGTGAAACTGGTGTTTTCACATATAGGTTTTTTTTTTTTAAAGGAACCCAAGATAGTCCTTTTTAAGTGAACCAAAAAGTCACAATGTACGTGGACTTACAAGAGGACTAAGCTCTCTTTTCTGGTCCACAAGCATCGGTGAGATCTCACACCACTTTTTGTTCACACCACAACTCCTTCAGAACTCAGACCGCACCTACGTTAACATTGCATCATGGGTAGGTTTCTTCAAGATGGCCACTTTTTGTTTTTATCATTTTGTTGGTGGTACATTTTTGAGAATCTGTTGAGAAACAGAGCGAGGGAAACCAGAATTGCAGGGCAGTTCTGCTATAGCCTCTGCTTTGCATTTTTTTTTTCTGCAAAATGCTGCAAAATCTTTGTTTTTTTTGGGGGGGTCAAGAACATCTGCCATTTGATCTGGTCCATACAACCCCTCGCTCTCCATGAACCGCCAATTTCTTTGTTTTCTAGGTAAAAAGGTGTACAGCAAGTGGGGTTGCTTTGTTTTCACATTGCACAAATCACTTGGACTACAGAACGGACCACAAATTAAGTGAACTCAGACCACCTGTGGGGGGGTGGGGGGTGGGGGGGTTCAGGGGCGGAGCTTGGGTGTATATTGAAATGCCTGGGGATGTGGAGAATTTCCACCAAAACGGAGCACATGGACTGGACTGCTGGTTTATAAAGCTTGAAATCTCAGCAGCCACTGGCATTGATCAACACTTGCAAACCTCCGCTGATGTATTATGATTATTTTGTGCAACGACCCAGTAAAATATCACAATCCAAGAGTAAAATCATGGCCTTCTGTGGCCGCTCACAGGCTCCGTACATCCATCACGACACAAAGAAATAACAGAATCTGACAGGCAGGAGGAAATGAAGAAAACTGAAATGCAATGCAAGAGTTCTCCACCAGAATAATCAATTATCTAATTTTAGACCCTTGAAAGATGTTCCATCCAACAGGTTATTGCACCAACAACAAATGGATTTAAATTAAAGCAAAGCAAAGGGAATAGTTCACCCAAAAATGAAAATTTGAAAAAGAAAAAAGGTATAAATTAATGCTTTTCTGAAAGTATAAATGATGTTTCTATTGTTGGTTGTGATGCCATAAAATGACCACCGACTGGAGGTCATAGTTTACCCTCCTTTTTATTTACTGCTTCATTACCACCTCAGCTACATACAACACAAAATGATTGTGTAGGCAGTAGCTTTTATTAGCACTTAGCAGTGAGAGACTGAAATGACACACCAATTAACATGCATATAGTATATTTAAACAGCAAGGAGATATAAATACATTTTCAACACTTATGAAGTATTAACACAATTTATAATGAAATGTAAGCAGGGTAGACAAAAGTGGCAAATGACATGATGATGAATAAATTACAGTAAATAATGGGTTTGGCGTAGAATTTTCCTATGCCATTGGTAATGTCATTAAAGATTACCTGTTTTTAATCCTGTACTGTCACAGAAATGTTAACAGGACGCGTAACGTTATTCATCATGTCCCGCCTGTCATAATTGCATTTGCCTGTGCTGTTACCACCCTTTTGAAAAGCAGTTGGCTAATGGAACACACATCATAGTATTATAGTAATGAGCAAAAATAGCAGCAGTGTGCCAGGAATAATCATGATAATACATTTTATTTGTACTGCACTTTTCATTCACAGTGAATCTCAAAGTGCTACAGAGTAAAAAACATAAAAAAAACCCATAACAAAATAACAAAAACGCTAACAAGAGTTGAAAAAGCCTTCCTGAATAAAAAGCTTTTTAGGCCTGTCTTAAAAGAGTCCAGGGTCTGTGCTGCACTTAGATCAGTGGTTCTCAACCCATTTCATATCAAGGACCCCTAATTTAGTCCACATTAGAGCCACGGACCCCCATTTGATGAGATTCTGTCTCTCGGACCCAAATCTGAGAATATTTTTTTAGATTTTGTCCAGAATTCCATGACTATCTGTACTGTAGGTAGAGAGATAACAGTGAAACTATGATCAAAATAGTCATTCTGAAATGACAAAATCATGAAGTTTAACAATTCATCAATTTGCTGGGGACCCCCTGGAATGCCCTCAAGGACCCCTGGTGGTCCCCGGACCCCATGTTGAGAACCACTGCCTTAGATGGTTAGGAAGGCTGTTCCACAAGCGCGGTGCAGACAATAAATGAAGGAAAATGTATTGCGTGCCAATAAATCAAGGAAAATTGCCAATAAATCAAGGAAAATTGGCTATCAAATCTTGTTACAGCTACATGCAATAGTTTTCATATTATTTTTCAGTAGCTTCTATAATATTTTTACCTCCTCATTGCTATCATTACTGTTTGCATTTTTCATACTTTGGAATAAAACACCATCTGATGTGTTTATTAGTTTATTATATAGGACTCTGAGTCTGTTTGATTGGTTTCATAACGCCATGGATAACGTATTAGGAAGAGCATCTCCATTTCTTCTTCTTGTGTTTTAGCCTGCCCTGACTAACATGGTCCTCTGACTGTCATCTTCTGGCTATTTGAAGTTGTTTGAAGTTCTTACAACTTGCGTTCTCAGAATTCACTACTTTTCACTGTCCCTCGCCCTTCCACAGAATTTGGGAAGATGGCTTTTAGTTATTATGCTCCATGGTCCTGGAATCAGCTCCAGAAAGATGCGAACCTGGATCACTTTATCCCTCTGGGTGATTTTAAAAGTCTGTTGCAGTCTTTAAAAACTGAAGTTTGTAGCTGTTTTACTTGAGATTGCATACTGTGTAATTTGAATATTTGTATGTATTCCTTGTAATTTTATATTGTGGTTTTGTGTTGTATTTTTGTAACATCTGTTTGCTGCTCTCTTGGCCAGGGCTCCCTTGCAAAAGAGATGAACATCTCAATGGGACTCACCTAGTTAAATAAAGGAAAAATAAATAAATAAATAAATAAATAAATAAGGCATTTTGTATGTGCAATGGGCAATATTAAGATATATTCCATTAACTTAGAGAGATGGATCAGCGGCTGGCAAGTGTCAGTACAATTGTTGCAAGAGAGGCTCATAGGGAATATTATTATTTTATTTTATTTTTTACCTTTGTCCATCTTTGAAATTTAATACATACTTTTTTTTTTTTATTACAGGCAAATAATACACATAACACACACGACAATATGATGACATGACCATATATCCTCACAAAAAAAGAAAAGGAAAAAAAAATTAAAAAAGACAAAATAAGTAATTCAAATAATTAGATTGACAGTACCAGTACATTTAGAAACTGAAATATACATATGACAGGTAGAGCATATTTAGAGTTTTATATAGTCCCACTCTTCACTAGAGCAGATTTTTTCCCATTTCATATTGTGTTGGAATATTATTTGTACTAATGATCACTGTAGTACTTTAAAGATAAATTATATAAAAATTCCAACACTAATTTTACCAAAGTAAAAGGATACCTGAATTAAATGAGATATTATGGTCATAAATCACATAATAAAGAATAACAAAGACCACTATGTTAAGCAAATATGAAATTCTCAACATGAGGAATCAAGCATTGACATTTACAGAATAATACATTGGAAAAAAATAACAATAAACTTCCATTTGTCAAGCAAATCAGCATAACCTTTACCAAGCAAAGAGGAGCTCGGTGTACCGCTGCCAAAGCAGGAGAGGTCAGCAGCTGTCATTCATTCAAAGACTGCATTTTCAACAATAATTATAACTCTTATTAGTACTGTTAGTAATAATTGACTTTTCACCCAATCTGTTTAAAAAAAAAACTGTCAAACAGCACTTATTTCACAATCATGCTTACTGAGCTATCATACTGCAGTTTCTTTTTTTGGTATAAATAATTACATATTTTTTCTTTTTCAGTTTCATATTCATTTACGTATTTTCCACTTCTTTTCCATTTATTTATCAGTACTATTTTATTTATGTATTTATTTGTTTATACTGTTTTGTTTTGTTTTGTTCATTTTAACTCCGATTTGGGTTTTATTTCTGCGTGGTTGTCAACCTTTTTCATATCAAGGACCCCTAATTTAGTCCACATTTGGTCCCCGGACCCCCCATTTGATAAGACTTTGTCTCTCAAACCCAAATCTGAGAATATTTTTATTATTAGATATGATTTTATCCAGAATTCCATGACTATCTGTATTGTTGGTAGAGAGATAACAGAGAAACTATGATCAAAACAGTCATTCTTCTACATTCTCTAATTGTTTTAACTTCTTGTAAATGAAATAATGCTGAAGTTTAACAATTGCTGGGGACCCCTTGGAACTCCCTCGAGGACCCCTGGTGGTCCCCGGACCCCACGTTGAGAACCACTGGCCTATATTACATTGTAATTATGTGCGATATTTGTTTTGTTAAGGGAGACACTCGATACTCTATTTTTTTTTCATCACTTGCTGTGTGTTTGCTTTTGTTGGTATACACTGTGGGTATTTAGTTTGAATTATAAATAAATAACAGAGTAAATGGTTGTTAAAACACCCCATGTTCTCCTTTTTTGCATTTAATTTCTCAGTTGTCATTTATTCCCAATGGGGAAATGGTGTAAACAAATAACAGCAAAACAGAGTCCAGAAACAAGGCCAGGCTGTGATTTTTTTTTAAGGCATTAATATCAGCTTAACTAGTGAAAGAATATACAATATGTCAGACTGCAAGAACTGATCACAGCAGTTAGGTTAATACAGGAAAACACACTTTTTTGCTGAGGTCATTGTCCTCTAGCACAGTGATTCTCAACCTCTTTCATATCAAGGACCCCTAATTTAGTCCACATCAGGGCCACGGACCCCCATTTGATGAGACTCTCTTACCCAAATCTGAGAATATTTTTATTGTTAGATATGATTTTATCCAGAATTCCATGACTATCTGCAAAGTAGGTAGAGAGATAACAGTGAAACTCAAAATAGTCATTCTTCTACATTGCATTAACTTCTTTTAAATGAAATAATGCTGAAGTTTAACAATTCATCAATTTGCTGGGGACCCCCTGGAATCCCCTCGAGGACCCCTGGTGGTCCCCGGACCCCACGTTGAGAACCACCGCTCTAGCAGTACCAAAGCAGTCGTTACACAGAGACCTAACATGGCAGAATTACAGTGCAATTTCACTAATTTCACATCAATTCATTGTAAAGTTAACGCATAACTGTAACTTTTTCTACCTTTCTTTACGGATCAAGAAAAAGACATACAGGTCAAACTGAAAAGGGAAAGAAGGAAGAATTGTTACATCCATCCCAACACCATGAGAAGCTGATGTGACAGTCCTGAGTTTATAAGGCAACAGGACAGGAATGTAATCATCATTTTCAATTTAATCTTTCACTGATCATTTTTTTAGTCAGACAGAAACAATATAATGTGTAGGATGTGCAAATTATGCTGCACTACACTTCACAGCAGGATGCTCGCTGGAAGAATAAGATAACAAATGCACACGGATATTATTCTGAAACTGTGATTAAATATGTCATGATACCGATTAGTAGTGGAAAGACTAATTCTTTAACTCTGTTGTCTCGGATTCTGTTCCGACAGTGGTGAATTGATTCAGGACTTGTTCATTTGATATACTTTTGTGACAGTTTCAGAATAGGGCCTACCCATAATGAAATGTCTGGGCATTGGTCCGCTGTCCATTCAATTGTCTCATGTAAAAAAAATCCTCACTTACCGATATACAGAATTGGTTCATTAAGTGAACTGCTAACCCACTGAACAAATTAATCACATTCATTTAGTGTCTTTCAATCAAAAGGGGGCACTGCCTATTAAACGGAACAATTCATTCAGTCCAAATGAAAGATGTCAATACAGAAACTGAGCTGCTGACCCATATACTAGCAACTGAACTTCTGGATGAATCGTACAGTATTGTGCTTGCTCCATGAAGTATGTTGTTTGGGTGTGTAACACCGAATTATGTAATAACACTGCATCATGTAATAACACTGCATTATGTAATAACACTGCATTATGTAATAACACAACAAAATGTAATAAATATTCATTTCATTATGTAATAACACCCGCATTTTGTAATAATCTGCCGCATTTTGTCGTGAGAACTGCTGGCAAACCAATTCAGCTCATTCAAATGAACAATTTATATGAGCTGACCAGAGGTTGGGACACGAGTCACATGACTTGGACTTGAGTCACAGTTTGAATTGCTTGAGACTTGACTTGATGCATGAAGAGAAGGCTTGAGACTTGACTTGACTTGGGTTCTGGTGACTTGGGACTTGACTCTGACTTGTACTCTGATGACTTGAAAAGGTTTCTAAAGTCTTGACTTGAGATCTTGTGTTTGTGTAAATGACTTAGATTGAAAGTGATGAGATTTGTTCCAGCAGACGACTGAATTTAAATTCTGTTTTTCTGAATTTGTATGGAATGATTGAATTTATCGAAGTAGAAATCAAACTCATGATGCTCTTACCAAGTTTTTATCCTATTAAAACCATATTGCATTGAAAAGTCCTAGATATTTAGTTTTCTTTAAGATATTAAATTAATACTGGACTCTTTCATTTGTTCTGACTTGACTTGCTGTTCTACATTTAGACTTGAGACTTGACATTAATGACATGGACTTGACTTGGTAATCTACATTTAGACTTGGGATTTGACTAGAGACTTGTGCCTTAAGACTTGAGACTGACTTGGGACTCGAGTGAAGCTGACTTGGTCACACCTCTGGAGTTGACCCATCACTAATACAAATATATAGACATTAGGTGCTACAGGTGCACCGCGACACTGTAGACTTACAGTATATTCCTGTCTACAGTGTGAAATATCTAGGGAAACCTCAGTGGCAACATTCTTCTGCAATATCAATTTTTTCCCCCGCATACCCTGCTGCCATTTAATTGTAATCCTTTTTATCCATTCAGTATTATCCCATGTGCCACGACATCATTGACTTCTGAAACGACTGACTGTGCAAACATACGCTTGCTAGCTGCCAAGTCAAGTTTATGCCCTACAAATCCCAATTTGTGCAGAGAGATTGGCCTGCACTTTTAGAGTATACTGTTTTTTTTTCTTTAGTGGATAGTTTACAGCAGATAGATGTGATTAAAGGAATAGTTCACCCAAAAATGAAAATTCTGTCATCATCTCCTCACCCTCATGCCAGTTGAAACACAGGTGAAGTTTGTCCATATAACACACAGGGAGGTTGCCAGCACAACTCCATAGCAGCCTTCTCCAAAACAACTGAAGTCAGTGGGGACCAGTTCTTCAGAGTTCCAAAAAGACCTACAGTATATTTACACCATCATTTAGTGCAAATCTTAACTACAGCTGATTGATTTGCAACAAATAATGGTGTATAGGTCTTTCTATTCATAGTGTGATTGGCTGTTTTTGTTTTGGAACTCTAAAGAACAGGTCCCCATTGACTTCAGTTGTTTTGGAGAAGGCTGAGTTGTGCTGGCAACCTCCCTGTGTGTTATATGGACTAACAAATTTCACCTGTTTCATTTGGCATGAGGGGGAGTAGATGATGACAGAATTTTCATTTTTGGGTGAACTATTCCTTTAAGGTCTGGGGCTGGATTCAAACCAACCAACTTTACAGGCACATGGTCTGAGCTGTACCTTCTCATCACCAGCTACTATAATATAAGAGATTTCCATTACGTCTTCTCTACTAACAAAGACAAGCAAGAAACCCTGACTGACTGAGCTTACATGTGTTTTGAGGCTGTGGAATGTTGGTCTGTTAACACTGAAAATATACACTCGCCGGCCACTTCATTAAGTACACCTTGCTTGTACCGGGTTAGACCCCCTTTTGCCTTCAGAACTGCCTTAATTCTTCGTGGCATAGATTCAACAAGGTGCTGGAAGCATTCCTCAGACATTTTGGTCCATATTGACATGATAGCATTGCGCAGTTGCTGCAGATTTGGCTGCACATCCATGATGTGAATCTCCCATTCCACCACATCCCAAATGTGCTCTATTGGAGTGATATCTGGTGACTGTGGAGGCCATTTGAGTACAGTGAACTCATTGTCATGTTCAAGAAACCAGTTTGAGATGATGTGAGCTTTGTGACATGGCGCGTTATCCTGCTGGAAGTAGCCATTAGAAGATGGGTACACTGTGGTCATAAAGGGATGGACATGGTCAGCAACAATACTCGGGTAAGCTGTAGTGTTTAAACAATGCTCAATTGGTACTAAGGGGCCCAAAGTGTGCCAAGAAAATATCCCCCACACCATTACACCACCACCACCAGCCTGAACCGTTGATACAAGGCAGGATGGATCCATGCTTTCATGTTGTTTACGCCAAATTCTGACCCTACCGGTCAGAACCCTAGAGACCCTAGAGACTGTTGTGCGTGAAAATCCCAGTAGATCAGCGGTTTCTGAAACACTCAAACCAGCCCGTCTGGCACCAACAACCATGCCATGTTCAAAGTCACTTTAATCACCTTTCTTCCCCATTCTGATGCTTGGTTTGAACTTCAGTAGATCGTCTTGACCATGTCTACATGAGTATGATGCACATATTTGTACATAATTCTTATTTCTCTTATTTCTATATTATTATTATTATTATTATTATTATTATTATTATCATTGTTATATATTGTAGTATAATGCACATATTTTACATATTTCTTACTTTCTTATTTCTATTTTTCTTATCATTTCTTATAATTTCTCTATGCTTATATATATTTCTCTTCTACAATGTGAGCAACTGCAATGTAACCCAATTTCCCCTCGGGGATCAATAAAGTATTTCTGATTCTGATTCTGATTGAGTTGCTGCCACGTGATTGGCTGATTAAATATTTGTGTTAACGAGCAGTTGTACAGGTGTACCTAATGAAGTGAGTCGGTGAGTGTATGTATTTGTGTTACAATGGGGTTTAAAAAGCTTCTTTTCCATGTACCTGTCAAACTCTTCAAGACTTTAAATAAACATCCACACATTTTTTTTTTCTTCTACATACTGAAGGAGTGCTAACCCAAATGTTCTGAAAGTGCTCATGTGTTTACTTTTTCTGATCAACAGCCACCATGTGTCCTGATGCTGCGAGTCTATTATCATTCCAACAGTTCCGGGAGGTGGATCTCTGCCAGCTTGGGCGGCGGCGGCGAATCCTCCGGTCCTCCCGGTTTCCCCCCTCCCCTGAGATCAGTGATTGGCTGCTGTCTGGCTAGGAACGCCGCTCTCTGATCCACTGGCTAAACATGTTCACACATCCAATGTGCTGTGTTCGCAGCCGCTCTGGTGTAGCCACACAGAAAATTGGCTCTGCTCAGCCATGCCTGAAACGGTTCAAAAGTTGAGGCGCGTCCAGAAAAACGTCAGCCTCCAGGCCGCCTGTCCCCCTCCAGGCCGCCTGTCCCCCTCCGTGTTACCCATCCAAGCCAGGCTTTTATTGATTTGCGGTATTATCTTTCATGCTTCACTGGACATTTGTGTGACATGGCCAAGCGTGTATAAAAAAACACCAACACAAAACCTCATGTTCACAAATACACTTTTAGGTGCACACACACACACAGACATATATATATATATATATATATACAGTACTATGCAAAAGTCTTAGGCATATGTCAAAGATATCCATAAAGGGAAGATGCTTTCAAAACTAATGAAATGAAAGGTTTCTGAATATCAAAAATGTACAATAAACAGCAGTCTACTGACGCACTAATGCAGAAAACAAATAAACATCTAAGACTTGTAAGAAATTTATATAAAAAATCTAGGGTGCCTAAGACTTTTGCACAGTACTGTATATATATATATATATATATATATATATATATATATATAATAATAATAATAATAATAATAATAATAATAATAATAAAAAACTTTATTTGTATAGCACCTTTCACACATAGAATGCATAAAATCAAGTAAAATACAACATTTTAAAAAAAGTGCAGCAGTGCGTAAGTGAGAAACAAAGTGTAAAAAAGAGTTTTAGGCCTGTATCAGGAAAGTCATAGATATATATACATATATATATATATATATATATATATAAACATTACTCATACACACGCTTAAATACGCCATACACTGCTTATCCTCTCTTTTCACCCTTTTGAAGTAAGTCAACACACCCTAAAGCCCTCGGCTGGATATTAACACACACACACACTCATGTCAGTCACCGCATGTTACAGCACCAAGCCTTGACAGCCTCATTGGCAGTCAATACACACACACACACACACACACACACACACACACTCACACACACAGTCACACATAAGCAAACACACGCATGCTTGTGTACACACATGCGAAAACTCTCACACACGCTTAACACGCACCATATAACACACACACGTGCGCGCGCTCGAACAAAATGTGCACAAACACCCACACACACACACACACACACACACACACACACACTTCTCAGATGGTGAAGCTGTGGTGCCAGCCTTGTGTGGGCTGTGCAGCCTAAAGCTCTTTCTGCTCTAGCGGGCTCCGCTCAATCCTCAGCCGTTCCCTCTGACTGCTGCATCCGCCCCAAAAACACTGTTTACCCCAAAACCCCTCGGACTTCAAAAAAAAAAAGCACACAGGTTGCAGATCCACCTCAAAACGTTCCATCTGGGTTTTTTTTTTTTTTATGGTGATATTTTCTATGGTGTTTCTGCTTAATTAAGTTGTTTTTCTTGTCTTTATTTATCCAGGAGAAAGCCGACTATAAGCGCCCTGCTTCGCATTCGTACACTTCCACACATTCACACTGGGAGCTGCCCCCATAAGGAAAGAAAGATTTCAAAATGGATTTCAAAATGCATTTTGAAATATGTAAAAATTGGCCACTTCTTGGAACTGTATGATGTATTAATATAGGTGCTGTCTTTAAGTGTTCTAAATGACTGTCTTTCCGTTACTTTTGTGTTTTTTTGTTTTGTTTCATTTTTGAATGTCTGATTGTACAATGTTTGCAATGTCATATTTACAAGTCACGCGTGTGTGTGTGTAATGTTTGAAGAAAATTAATAAATACTTAAATGACAAAAAAAAAATTGGCCACTTCTTATATTTTAATAAATATATTTTAAATGTATTATCAATTCATTTCAAATGTATATTAAGTATATTTCTTCTCTGGTCTGGAATACATTTTAGAGACAGAAATACATTTTTGCACGGCTTCAAATGGCATTTTCAAAATGTATATTCCGAAGATTCCATACATTCCAAATGTATTTGAAATGCATTGTGGCCAAAAAAATATATATTTCAAATATATTTCCTTTCCGTATGGGTTCTGCTGGTGCCCACTGAGCAGTTCCACTGTGGCAGTTGGGGGTTAAGTATCTTGCTCTAGGGCACCACAATAGTAGTTGTTGAGGGAGGCTAAAGGCTGATTTATGGTACCTTTGACAGAAATGACATATTTTCAACAAAAAAAAAAGTCTAACGTCGCCATGGAGATTGTAGTTTTCACTGAACTGAACGTCCTTACTGATGTTTTGGTCTGTAACTTTTCTTGTTTAATTCGTTTACTTAGTTTACCTTAGCTCGTAGCAAATATGGAGGGTATCGATGAAAGACAGGCAGAACGAGTTAGACAGTATCGCCACCTGTATGATTCTTCAATGAAAGAATACAAAGATGCACAGATGGCATTAACGTCGTGGAAAGATTTTGCCGATATCCTGAATATCAATCTGTTGGACTGCAAACGTCGGTGGAAAAATCTACGGGACAGGTAGAGCTATAGTTTGGGAATGCTCTAATAAAGTTGATTTATTGATTTGCTTACTTGCTTTGGTACCTCCTTTCTTGTGCTCCCGCTGTCTTCTCAGTAGAAGTAAGTTTAAAATCTCTTCTCTTCTTCAATTAACTCACTGATTTCATCGGCTGGAGGATAGTGTCTGGTTACCATGGAGACGACTGAAACCTTTTGCCTAACCCTTTGTACGCTGTGTTCAATTTCCTCCTCATTCCATTTTCTCCTAAGTATATATACAATAATAACATGAAAAACACACTCTTGTGCTGAAAAAAAACCCTCACCTAAATTCTGATACAATTTCTAACAGTATGATATATTAATGTACATGCAATACATAGCAATACAACAATGTAAAGATACTCCGTTACAAGTAAAAGTCCTGCATTCAAAATCTTACTTAAGTTAGAGAATCAAAGTAAACGTACTCATTATGCATACTCATTTTAAAGTTGTCAATGTGAAGCTAATCTTAACAATTTAGCTACACTTTTGGGTAGTCTAATCTATAACAATGCTATTTTATAGTTATTTAATAAAGATGATCAAATGTTTTAAATCTAAAATATTGATCTGAAAAGTAACTAGTAACTATAGTTGTGAAATAAATGTAATGGAGTAAAAAGTACAATATTTCCCTCTAAAATGTAGTGGAGTTTAAGTACAAAGTAGCATAAAATGGAAATACTCAAGTGAAGTACTAGTACCTCAAAATTGTACTTAAGTACAGTACTTGAGTAAATGTACTTAGTTACTTTCCACCACTGCATGGTGATATATTACCTCTTCAGTGGGCATTTCTTCTGGATCTCTGCCCTAATTAGCTAGCTTAATTTTAAGCTGTGCCAAAGAACTGCCGATATTGTTCCAATTCCGGCTGGTTGATAATAGACATTGATAAAAGTCATAGATAACTTAACGGCCCTTTAAGGACGTTCATTCTTTCATTTGGTTTAACAAAGAGTTACTTAGTCGCTCCAGAGGTGCAGACTTTTGTTTTGCTCATCAGACATGCATCTGGTGACATGGGCAGTTTTAATTAACCAAAAGAAATCTGACTAAGATGTTCACATGCCCCAATACAGGGAGAGGCTGGGCAGAAATCTTGGTGAATTAATCGTGTTATGCTTCCTCTGATTATGACCTTACTCCGATTAAGATAATAACACTTTACACTTTACAATAAGGGTAAAGTGTAGTGTAACGGTAAAGATAGTAACACTTTACAATAAGGGTACACTAAGTTAAGGGTTAGTTAATGCTTAATAAATGAATTAACAGTTAACTAATGTGTAATTTACTAATGGTGTTCATGCTAACTAAGGTATTAATTTATACATTATTTAATAGTTTATAAAGATGACTATTAAATGATGTATAAATTAATACCTTAGTTAACATGAACACCATTAGTAAATGATTACCAGACACATTAGTTAACTGTTAATTAAGAGTTAGTTAATGCTTATTAAGCATTTACTAACCCTTAATTAATGTACCCTTATTGTAAAGTGTTACCAGATAATCAGATAAAGGCGTTTACATGACAATTTCTATAGTCAACAGTTGCAGCTGCTGCAGCCACACAGTTTTTTTTTTCTAGACACTTTTTTAAATCAGTGTTAAAGGCTAAATATGATATTGATTGGCTAGACGGTTCAGAAACCAACCAGTCGCGTACATCCCCACATTGAATGACGCGTTTTTTTGGCCCCGATGTCTCCTCCTTCGCTTACTACAACGCATAACCTCTTATTATCTGTCAGCTGGCCTCTTAACTCCAACAATTTGTCTCTAAATTCTGCTTCCAGTTTGACAGTTTTCTCAGCCTTAGGGTAGACAAGCTAAACTGACGTAGTGGGCGGTGAGGCTGCCCGGCTTTATGCTGTCTTTGGTAGCGAGATTTCATATGAAAACGATATATTTTGAAACTACATTGTTAAGTACGGTGCCCAGGAGTGGTCATGGGAAGAAAAAAAGGCGTATCGAGGGCAGTGCATGAGCATCACTGTGGGACACCCCAGATCGATAGATAGATAGACAGATCGATAGATAGATAGACAGATAGATAGATAGATAGATAGATAGATAGATAGATAGACAGACAGACAGACAGACAGACAGACAGACAGACAGATCGATAGATAGATAGATAGATTCCTTTATTGTCACTGTACGAGTACAATGAAATGTCGTTTGGAGCAAGCCTATAGATGCCTAATTAAGGATAAAAACTATAGGACAATATAAACACTATAGAGTACAAGATACAAAAATATAAAATAAATAAGAACAAAATAATACTGTATATACACAGAATAAAAGAGTGAAATGTCCGGTACTGGGAGCAAGTGGAGCCAGTATGCAGCATAGTTGGAGAGATATTGCATAGAACAGATTATTGCACTTGAAGAGATATTACACAGAACCAATTATTGCACTTGCAAATTACTGCACTTACAAATTATTGCACTAAATAAGGCACAAAGGGCAGATGATGACCCTTTTTAAGTTGAATTCATGTTTCTGGAGATATTGAATCCTTCTCATGTGCAGGCCAGTCTACAAAAAAAAAAACACAAAAAAAGTGTAGGGGCTATATTTGTGATTTTGGAAAGGTCTATGTGGGTGGGCCATTGACAACTAAAGCCACAAAAATAGCACAGAACGCCTGCACTACGAGATGGTCTGAGGGGAGTCATTCCTATGTTCCCAGGGTCCTATGTTCCCCAGATTTATATGGCACATAATGGGAACATGACAAAGGGTCCTATGTTCCCAGGGTCCTATGTTCCCCAGTTCTACATATGTGCTCTCCCAGGGTTCTATGTTTAACCCTAACCCTAACCCTAACCCTAACTAACCATATTAAGCGAATACAGAGCTGGGGAACTTCTTTTTCAGGTTCCCATTATGTGCTATATAGAGCTGGGGAACATAGGACCCTGGTAACATAGGATCTTGGGAACATAGGACCCTGGGAACATAGATACGCTCCCGATCCTCCTCACTCTGTCTTTCACACTCAACACTCTTCTATGTTCCCAGGGTCCTATGTTCCCCAGTTCTACATATGTGCTCTCCCAGGGTCCTATGTTCCCAGGGTCCTATGTTACCAGGGTCCTATGTTCCCCAGCTCTATATAGCACATAATGGGAACATGACAAAGGGTCCTATGTTCCCAGGGTCCTATGTTCCCAGGGTCCTATGTTCCCAAGGTCCTATGTTACCAGGGTCCTATCTTCCCCAGCTCTATATAGCACATAATGGGAACCTGAAAAAAGATGTTCCCCAGCTCTGTATTCGCTTAGTATGGTTAGTTAGGGTTAGGGTTAGGGTTAGGTTGGTTGTGTGGGTTAGGGTTAGGGTTAAATATAGGACCCTGGGATAGAGAGAACACTCCCGTCTGAGGCGCAACCATATTTTTGAATACCAAAATTGCACCGCACCACCTGTTTGTATTGTCACTTTCCTCCATTGCGATCCCCGCCCATATCAGTGCAAACAATGTCATGGAGAGTGATGAAATTACCTAACGGGCACAGGTGGGGAAAAAATCCAAAAATCACTACACTGGTGCAAAGTCACTCTGCTTGATGTGCACGAAAATAGGGCCTTATGTATCAGTTCAGGACAGAAACGGTAACCTGATGATCATTGCTGACTATTTCAAAAACACAAATGATGACATATTCAGAGATATCCCCTTTTGAATGTGAGTGGGATGTGAATGTGGATGGAGACGGGAGATGGATGATGGATGATGAAGAGTTCAATGTCGTCTCAGAGTCACATGGAGACGGAGGATTTTTGCTGCTTCAGCCGTTTCACTAATCCTCCCAATCCAAAGCGCTTCCGTTTGAGAAGGAAAATAGAGAGATAGGCATATGGAAGAGAGAAAGAGGAGAGAGAGAAAAAAAATAGGGTGAAACTTTTTAAGGATTTCCATATCTGTGATTCAGATTCAGATTCAGATTCAGAAGACTTTATTCATCCCTGGGGGAAATTATTTCAGTCACAATTTCTCAAGCTCAGTTTAAAAAGTGCAAGAAGTGAGAAATATATTAGTAGAGTAGAATAAAGTGCAAAGTACCAGTGCAAAATACAACTAAAATAATAGAAAATGGGATTATAAAAACTACAATAACATACACTAAAAGGCAAAATTAATAAAAGGTTAAAATAAGGCTAAAGTGACAAGTGTGACTTTGGATAATGTAATACAATTGCACAACCATGAAGTGAGCACAAATACATATTGCACATGAGCATGATGCATGATGTATTATAAGGGCACACATAAAGAATTGTAATGCACTCATAATGCCTTATGATTATGCTAATAGAGGGCTTTCAGGTGAAGTAGCGCCCTCTTGCAGCTATGCTGGAGGTGGCTCTTAATGGCAGTTAACACCGTTTTTTTGTTTTTTTTTAACCTTTATTTTACCAGGTAGTCACTTGAGATCAATGATCTCTTTTTCGAGCAAGACCTGGCCAAAATGGCAGCATTTAAAAAACAAACATACAAGACACGAACACAGACAAGAACATAAAAGGCAAAGTGGCGCAAGGGGATAAATTTGAGCTGGAGCGGACAAGATTGAATGGGATTGGGGGGGGGGAGATTGGAGGGTAGGGTAAAAAAGGTAGGGTAAGAAATAGGAGGGAAGGTGAGGCTTTCCAGGGGGTTGCTGGGGAGAGAAGGTCAAGTTAATGAATATAAGTCTAACACCACATTATCCAGTGAAGCATCGACATTCTGCCATCTCATTCTTTAAAATGTCCGTAATTTGCGCTTTAAAATCAGATATGGTAATGAAAGCCTGTAGTTTCAGAGTTTTTTTGAAGTCCATTCCAGGCAGAGGGACCAGAGAACATGAAGGCCCTTTTCCCAAACTCAGTGCGGGTTCTGGGTACTGAGGCATGTAAATAGTCCTGTGATAGTGAAGTATGAACAGAGGTAAAAAAGGGAGCTGACCAATGATTGCTTTATAAATTAAGGTGTACCAGTGAAGCAGCCTACGGGCAGTCTAGGACGGCCAGTTTACTTTAGCATACAGAGTGCAGTGATGGGTATGTGATCTATAACTGGTAATAAAAACCAGTGGAACCTTATTGTATCTTTAGAATCAACACAGTCAATTTGACTGGGAACTGATCATTTCATCACTGATACATCTGATGAATTTTGTGTTTAGATGATGTCAGCTTGTTAGCGAGCTGACCAGTATCTGGTCTGGACACCTGCTCGTCGAACATCTCATTCCAAAATCATGGCTATTAATTTGGTGTTGATCCTCCCTTTGCTGCCATAATAGCCTCCACTCTTCTGGGAAGGCTTTCCACTAGATGTTGGAACATTGCTTCCATTCAGCAACAAGAGCATTAGTGAAGTTGGGCACTGATGCTGGGCAATTAGGCCTGGCTCACAGTCGGCGTTCCAATTCATCCCAAAGGTGATGATTAACGTGTCAAAAAAAACAAAGGACCAAACAGATGCAAACGGGGGGGCGCAAATGACAACAGCACTGTGCAGGAGCGGTCTTACCATCAGGCAGAGGTAGGCGACTGCCTTGGGCCCCGGCAGCCAGAGGGCCCCGCAAAAGATGAGAATAATTTAAGCTAATTTTCCTTGCCACTGCATCAGTACCTGAGAGAAAAGTAAAAAACAAAATTAGAATAAGCAAAGCTAACCATGTCGGGCGGAAAAACAAACAAAAAGTGCCTTTGCATGCATGCTTTGCTCAGCCCCAACCAAGGTTATTATGGTTTTGCATTTTTCAGTAGTTTTTATTTTTATTTCGTTTTGACTTTTTGTTTTTTAATTTCAGTTTAGTTTTAATTAGTTTTTAAAGCGGGTTTGCTAGTTTAGTTTAGTTTTTATTTTTTGAAAATGCTTAGTTTTAGTTTAGTTTTTATTAGTTTCAGTGTTAGTTTTATGTAATTTTTTTGTACTATGGGGTATTTGTCAGGGGCGAGATTCAAAAATTCTAAATACTAGGCTTATGTATGAAATAAATTGACAAAGACGCAAACTAAAGACATCAACTCTATAATTTTAGTTTATTTTAGTTAGTTTTGTAAACACACAATACAGTTTCAGTTAGTTATCGTTTTTTTGTAAAGCCTTGTTTTTATTTTTATTTCAGTTAACGAAAATGTTTTTTCACACCTACTTTTCGTTATTTCATTAGTTTTCGTTAACGATAATAACCTTGGCCCTAACTTGAAGGTAATGTATAGAAAGGATGGATTGAAAGGGGAAAAGGTTGGGATTCAGGGGGGTCCCATGCTTGCCTTTGCCCATAGGGCCCCCAAATCACTAAGTCCGCCCCTGGCACTGTGCTCTGTCTGAACTGCCCTGCTCTCTCTCTGACAACAATGCTGTACCCGGTCCAAGCCACCCTGTCCTCTCTGACAACAGCACTGTGCCTGGTCCTATCTGCCCTAGTCTCTCTGTGAAGAGTGCTACAGCTGGAAACCTCCCAACCCCAGAGCAGCTACTGTCACTCCCAAAAGCCAGACCACGCAAAAGTGTCAGGAAAGTGAGCCGAAGGCGGCAAAAACTGTACTTTTGATTGACGCACCGGTCAAATTGGAGATGGAAAGCCAAAGTTGGGCCAGAAACCAAAGAAGCTGTTCAGTTCAACAGAGAATAAGCAGGCAAAAACACACAAGAAACAAAACAGAAAGCGATTGACATCTGAGTTTTGTGAAGATGAGGACTGCTTCTGTTTGGTATGCATGGAACCGTATGCAAACAGCCCACAAGAGGTATAGCTTCAGGGCTTTGTCTGTAAAAACTAGGCTCACAAGGAATGTACCCCAAGGCTTCCAACCTTAATTTGTTAAAATTGTGACTCAGATACTGATTGAGCTACTTTATCTTTTTATACAAATTTATAAATTAAGTTTCATTTTTTGTTGTGTTCAAGATTCAGTTCAAGTAAGAATGTGTTTGCATTTTGAGGATTTTTTTTTTTTTTTTCAGGGATTTGTTTTTTTTACATCAGAGAAGTTGGAAAAAAATCTATGACACGTTTTAACAACTGTCCTCAAAGGAAAACTGGGTCCCGTCAACAATGTTTGAAGCTGGAAGGCTGTAAGAAAGTTCTTGTTCCAGTTTGTTGTTTGCAAGTGCAGGGCCCACGCTTGTTTAAAATGCTGTGCAAAGATATTTGATTTAATAAAGTCTAAAGTTGGTATTTTCTTTATATCAAAACCCGGAGCCAGAGGTGGTTGATAGGAGATTTGTGACACAGCTTTAAAGCCTCCATTAGAAAACATAATGCTTACTGATGCATTATATCAGAACTCATGAGACATTACAGATATAACTTATAAAGAATTTGATGTACAAACATCTCATGAATGTGTATGACTAGTATCTATCAGAGGTTGTCTGACAATAATAATACCATTATAAATGCATACTAAAATGATCCATGCAGCATCACAAGTTATCACAGTGTGTGTTATGTAAAGTGAAAATCATATTAATGCTTTCTGAATAAACCATGCAACCTCATAAGTTAACCACTGTATGTTTTAAGTAAAGTGGCATCTAAAGTAAACCATGAGGTTATCATTGTCTTCTTCAGGCTAAGTGATACTGTTGATTGATAGATCATTAGAAGTCATAAAAATACAACATTCATAAGATGCTTGTGGTAATACTTAATCATAAGTCATATCGGTAATGTTTTGTATCTCTGCTGATGCATTAGTAAGCATTATGCATTTTTATAAACATGGTCATAAGGCATTCATGAGTGCCATTATAATGAACTATACATACACTGCCTGTCAAACGTTTAGGGACACCTGATTGAATGTATTATGTTTTTCATTTTCTTAGGGCCATTTTGATCTAAAGGCTTATGCTTAAATGCTTAAAATTTGTTTCTTAGACAAATATAAATAGTGAAGTTGATGCTTAATGTATGAATTTCTTTCCAAAGCCTTTGCCTTGGTTAGAGCAAAGGGTGGCTACTTTAAAGAATCTAAAATATAAGCTAGTTTTGATTTGTAACACTTTTTTGGTCACTGCATAATTCCATGTGTTATTTCACAGTTTTGTCTTTACTATTATTCTAAAATGGAGAATGGAAAATAGTAAAAATAAAGAAAAATGTGGTGTGCCCAAACTTTTGACAGGCAGTGTATGTGAAGCACAGAAAGCGTCATGGAATATCGAGAGTGAAGAAAGGCGAGATGCACAGGAAAAGAAAGAGTGGGTGAGAGAGACAGACAGCGAGAAAAGAGCGAACAGCAACAGAAAAGGAAAAAGAGAGTGAGCGAGTAACAGAGAGAGAGTGTCCGCATGTCTAATAGCTCCGACAGCCTTGACTCTGACGAAGAAAGGATTGACTCGGGCTCTAATATGAACGCAGAGCAGAGTTGCCTAGCCACCCCTTAATATACACACCATGGTACACCTGGGCTCCGTTTCCCATAAGCATCGTAAGCATAGGCGCCTGAGCAATGGATCAAGTGGAGCAAATGTATCCCCATTATTCAATTAGGGGGAGCAAAGTTATGGTTTTGCTATGGTTATGTCTTTTTAAAAATAAACTTATCATCATACAGTCCCCGCAATCAGGTAATTATATTTAAGCAGCCTATATCAATGATCATTTTACTATTTAGCTTAACTGCGATCATTGACTGAAAATAGAACATAGGAAAAGATAGGTTAGCATATGTTGAATGAACCTGCTTGGCCCACTGACTCCAGCCAAACTTTAAACTAGCTAAAAGTAGGATTGTACTGTCGCCGAAATGCCGAACCGATTTGCAAGTCAACGTTAGCTAACTTTGCCAATCAAATATGTTTAATATTATGGGAAGGTAGGTGCGCTCTCTCCAGCACCAAACAGGAAGCAGCAAACCGGGTAGTTACTTTGGTAACGGCCGAAAAAACTCCTCAAATACCGTCACACACACATGATAGACGGTGAATTAACAGTGTTATGAGTCAGTGTTTAATTCGGCGTGTATCTGATCCCCCAACCAGCACTTATTTCAGTGAGAAATCTAATTTTTTAAACGGTTCGCCTCTCATTCCCATGGTCTTCTCCCACTAAAATAGCACAGCTAACCAGCGGAGGCTGGTAGCGAGTTGAGGCGACAAAATCCAAAATGTAAAGTTTGTATGGAAATACAGTTTATCTTTATGGATTATATTGATGCCGAATTTACAAGAAGACTGTCTACATATGACGCCTTTTATCTTGTGTTTCTAGAGTTATGTGTTTTTACGGATATGTAAGGAATTGTTAATATGTCATATTTCTTAAAGGGAGTTTGGCGTAATATTTTTCCCAGAGAGCGCAGGGAGCTTCAGTTTAATTCAAACTGCTAATATGTATATTTTTTTTACATTTTGTCCCCACTACAGAAACGCTAGGTAACTGCTAAAGTATGATAAGGTTGTCTGACATTGACTGCTGTTCAATTTTAAAACATAACCAGGCGCCCATGATCGTAAGCCTAAGATGTTCGTAAAGTACATCGTAAGAAACATCTTAAGGTTACTGCGGGTTTCCCAAAAGCTTCTTAACTAACGATGCTCTTAAAAGAAACATAGATTAAGAGTCTTGCAAGAATGCTAAGAACGTCGCAAGGAAGAAAAGATCACGAAGCAGCTTTATTTTGACTGCCAATGATGATTGTAGTCTACAGCAGTGGTTCTCAACGTGGGGTCCAGGGACCACCAGGGGTCCTTGAGGGCATTCCAGGGGGTCCCCAGCAAATTGATGAATTGTTAAACTTCATTATTTTGTCATTTTAGAATGACCTTTTTGATCATAGTTTCACTGTTATCTCCCTACCTACAGTACAGATAGTCATGGAATTCTGGAATCAAAAATCATATCTGACAATAAAAATATTCTCAGATTTGGGTCCGAGAGACAAAATCTCATCAAATGGGGGTCCGTGGCTCTAATGTGGACTAAATTAGGGGTCCTTGATATGAAAAAGGTTGAGAACCACTGGTCTCCAATAAAATATTCAAACATCTATAATAAAGATGCAAAGTGCAGGCTATAGTTTTCAGGGCATAATTCATGGATTTAATTGTTGATTTGACGAACTGCAGGGATTGCTGTAAATGGGGAGAAAAGGGGAAATACTATACAAAATGGGTGACTTGTGGCTGTTGATGCAGGTAACTAAACCCCAGGGGACTGTTGAACTGAGGAAGAAAAAAAATAGTGCTTCAATAACAGAGTGAGAGCACATGAGTCCCAGGCTTACGCTGCTCAATATAGTGTTTTACCTGGTAGGTGAATACAGTGTTGTCATAAAAGGCCTATTTGACTGAAATGAATGCATTACAGTAAGCCTACAATCATAAACAACTATTTCAAAACATTTACACATACACATCTCAATAGAAAACTGGTTGAGTGGAGTTTTAGACTTGCTCAGCATGGGAAAAGTTGCCGGGAGGTTAAGGGATCTTGATCATGGTTCCACTGGGCTGTGGAACCAGGTGATAGGTTCTTTAGCCTGTCAATCCTATCTTTAGCTTTTCAGTATCAAATGACCATAAAAATAAAGCTTCCAAGCACCTTTTTTTTTGTATCTGTAATTTCGAATTTTGATTCAAATTTTGTATTGTATTGTGGATGGTCTTCATTGTGGATACTGTACCCTCTCTGTTGGGATTCTTGTTGTTCTTAATTTACATTGGCATTTCCGTGGACTGTCTTTGTTGCCATTTCTTTTCATATTGGAATAACTGCAATCAATTGCTTAATTCTTACATTATATTGTAATTGTACTGTGGTGTTAACCTTTTTTTTTCTCTTTCTTTCTTCCTCCTATGTGCATACGTTGGTGTCTGTATGTTTCCTTTGTCATTTGCTGGTCTATATGTATGTAATTATTAGAAATTGTCACACTCTTACCTTAAGTGCTGTTTTGGGGCAACGCATGTAAAAATCACTGAACATTCTTAAAATAGCTCTTAGGAAACCTTCGTACAATAATAATAATAATAAGAGCGATCGTTATTGGGAAACGCAGCCAATAAAAATGACTAATGGCTGGAAAGAGTGATAGGGGATGGATAACGGATAGATGGATGGGGGACTTTTGATTGATATGTGAATTGATATTTTGAAGACCAATACCAATATTTTTTGGATTAAAGCTACCGATAGCATCTATTTTGTGCTAATGCAAATAAATCTGACCTTTTTACATTACATTACATTACATTACATTACGTCATTTAGCAAACGCTTTTGTCCAAAGCGACTTGCAATTAAGTGCCAAAGAAACAACATCAATTCTTTTCGTGCCAAACAATTTCCCAAAATTACAAGTATCCAATGTTTCCCCTGGGATTTTATTCTTCTCAGGGTGGAAAAGCCTCTGAAACAGAGGGTTATAATAATAATACATGTAATATAAATATATAATTGTATTTGAATAAATATGTAATCAAGCAAACTACATCATATCCATTATATCAGAGATGGGCAACATTGTCTGGACCAGATCCCATTTTTAATAAAAGAACAATGCTGTCCCGATATATCGTTCTAACCATAGGTGACAGCATAAACAGTGCACCCACATACAGAAAATGAATCAGCCTTGGACTCCATTGAATTCAATCCCTTTGAACTCTGCATGCCTGATGTTATTTTGAGAGGGAGAAATGATTCAGGAATTTCCAAATCTATGTCTCTCTATTCACTTCCAATCTAATGCAATCAGCAGAGCCAACCATATCCCCGCTTTCATCCTTTTGATCAGAATGAAAAACAATTTACACTTTTTCATTTCACAGGCAGTGTGAAATAAAAGGAGAATAAAGGAGAGTCAATAGAGAGGGCAAGAGACAGCGAGAGAGAGAGAGAGATGGGAAACGGTGGGGTGTTAGTGAATGGATGAAAAGCATAAAGCAAATTTCATTAAAGTGATCCGTCAAAAATGCGCCCAGCAAACACCACACACACTCACACACACACACACACGCACACAAAAAGAGAATTACAAGCCTCAAAGCGCCTCTGAGCACGTAGAAACTGACAACTTAGTGGGTTTTCCTGTGCACACAATGGAATTCAATCTTTAGATTAAACACAACAAGTTTCAAACAACTAAAAAAGGACATAGGTATGTATTTATGTATGTCTGTATGTGTGTGTGTGTGTCCTGGATTTTATTTTCAACGTGTTTATATATTTTGTGCTATTTGTTTTTAGCAGGTTTTCCCCTAGTACTGAATAGATAAGAAAAGAGAGTTTTAGTTTTAAGTTTTTTTCCACATGGTCTACATGCTGTTTCAAGGCTTTTCTATGACATCTAAAAAAGAAATGCATTACCACTGGTTTGCACACTGTCTAAATGCCTTGTAAAATGCCATTCCTCTACTTCAGGAAAAAAATTTGGGTGGAAATCCAGATAAACAAATCTAAATTAACACATCTTTTCAAGTCTTCAAGCAATTTTAACAGTTTTAACGTTTTATCAGTTTTTCACAAAGTAGGGTAAAATCAGGACAAAACAAAGAAGCATGGACATGTTATGGCGTAACATGTAAGTCAGACACAAGTTGTGAAGGTATTACATTTGCTAATAAAAATGGTAATGGTGAATTCAATGGTGTAACAACGCATTATGTAATAACACCGCATTATGTAATAACTCAGCAAAATGTAATACATTTTCACTTCATTATGTAATAACACCTGCATTTTGTAATAATCTGCCGCATTTTGTAATACACAGCCTGAACGCAATATGTAATAAATTTCCTGCATTTTGTAATAAATTATTACATATTGCGGTGGTTATCACATAATGCGGGAGTTGCACTTTTTATGATGAAAATGTAATAATATGGTGCATTATGTATCAAAATGTGTGTAAATCAGAACTGACGGGATTACATTTCACTGAGATTGTACCTGAATGATTACACGTGACAAATAAAAACTTGATTGATTGATTGATCAGGACTCAAAACCACACTGTTCATGGATGCTTTTAGTTAAGTTGAGTTATTTGAGTTCTTTAAAAAATGTTAAACTTATTTTAAATCTTGTTTGTATCTACACCACTATTTATTTATTCATTGTTCTTATAAATCTTTTAATCTTTGTAAAGCACCTTGAATTGCTGTGTATGACAAATAACCACCGCAATATGTAATAATTTCTTACAAAATGCGGGGAAATTTATTACATATTGCATATTACAAAATGCGGCAGATTACTACAAAATGCGGGTGTTATTACATAATGAAGTGAAAATTTATTAAATTTTGTCGAGTTATTACATAATGCGGTGTTATTACATAATGCGTTGTTACAAAGTATTGTTTAAAGAAATACAATTTAAAAATTGCAATTTTAAGAGAGCTGAGAACATTTCCATTTTAATATCTATGATAATCACCCATAGAAAATGCCAAGGTTCTCAGTTTCTTTTTTAAAGCTGCAGCAGTAGTCAGGTATGAGTGAAACCAGTTAAGAGCAGCGTTAATGAGTGCCAGGGAGAAAGAGGACTGAGGAGGTCATCCATTTCTAATAACAGCTCATATGTTTTTATATTTTATAATATATGAGTGAGATGCTGGGCTACAGTATACTTTTTCCAGTATTTTTTGTTAGGAATTGAAGATTGGAAAGTGTTGGTAGTGGTTTTCACATCTCCAAGGTTGAGGATTGGCTTCTTTAATAGTGGTTTGATAATTGTGACATTGAATGAGATGAATGAGAAATACCAGTGGAGAGAAAACTATTTACAGCCTACAGTAGAGAGGGGCCAAGGGCATGGAGTCCTTTTTTCAATACGTTTGTGGGGATGGGGTCAAGAATGCAGGCAGACGATTTTGATGTTATAACCAGCTTGAAGAATTCCTGCAGTGGAACTGGAGTTATATGAGAGCCTAATATTTCAAAATGCATGTCAGTTTCTCATTTAGCGGCAACATCCTGCCATTCCTTCATTGAACTTCAATCAATATAAGTGAGTGAAAACAATGTCTCCAATCCAAACAAATTGGCATGAGTACTTTTCAGTATCTTAAACCAGCGGTTCTCAACGTGGGGTCCGGGGACCACAAGGGGTCCTTGAGGGGGTTGCAGGGGGTCCCCAGCAAATTCATGAATTGTTAAACTTCCGCATTATTTCATTTACAAGAAGTTAACACAATTAGAGAATGTAGAAGAATGACTGTTTTGATCACAGTTTCACTGTTATCTCTCTACCTACAATACAGATAGTCATGGAATTCTGGACAAAATCACATCTGACAATAAAAATATTCTCAAATTTGGGTTCGAGAGACATCTCATCAAATGGGCGTCTGTGGCTCTAATGTGGACTAAATTAGGGGTCCTTGATATAAAAAAGGTTGAGAATCACTGTCTTAAACCCTTCAGTTTGGCAGTGCTGGGAGACATGGGGGGGGTCTGAGCCCATCTCCATGGCAGAGGTCACTGGGATAATTAAAACGCTCCTCATTGGCAATGGAAATGCTGAAAGCTGTGGATATTGTTGGGCTGTTGAGATTGACATTGCCTCATTAATGTGGTGTGGATTTCAGGAACAGTGCCTTTTGGATTGGCAGACAGGGGTGGCCGATCAAACTTTGGATTCAGGAGGCAAAATGTGGAATCTGTCCTGGTTGCGGAACAGAGGACCAGCTTTTTACCCTCGCACAGATAATCGAGGGTCATGGGAATTTGATAATCCTGTCTGTGTGTGTTTTGCAGCTTTTGAAAAGGCTTACGACAATGTTCCCCAAGATATCTTATGGGAGGCACCCTGGGAGTATGGGGCATCAAGTCAAGTTCGTTCAACGTGGGCATTGGACTCGGATGCACCTTGTCCCCTAGACAAGTAGATAATGACTGAATTTTCATTTTTGGGTGAGCTATTCCTTTAAGGTTATCAGTTAATTCTATGGAGATTACTGATAAGGGTGATGTGCAAATTCTTGAACACTTGACAACAAATCCAAGTGCACCTGTTGAATCTTTTACTGACGTCATCCCAGACTGGCTTGAAATGTATCAGTTTAAATTATCTGGGATTGCGCAAAATCAAGTTGCTATCGCACTGAAAACAATAGATATTAAAAAAAAAAGTGCTGTCCCAGAAGAACTGAATCCATGTTTTGTTGAAAGTCGGGGCTGACATCATCGCTGCCCCTCCATCAAAATCTAACAAAGGGGTGCCACAGGGCTCTATTTTGGGTCCAGTCCTTTTTATTCTCTGTATGAATGATATAGGAAGAGATGATTATGCTAATTGTCACTTACACTTATAGTTATACTCATGTGCCCCAACTATTGACAAAGCCATTCCGGACTTACAAAAAGCTTTCGATGTGATTCAGAGAAAACTGAATTGGTTTTCTCAAATCTTAAAGCAGGGAAATGGTGCTATCTACAGATCAAAACTAACTAAAAAGCTAAGGGCCATTTAATAATGACCTTAAATAAATACCTGGGTATCTATTTAGATAATATTGTAGATCAGGCATCACTAACTGGCGGACTTCGGGCCTATTTCAGTTCATACGGTAATCGCTCAGTGGAGCTAGGAGGTCACAGACCAATCACATGCATCTACTTCACTGAACTCAGCCAATCAAGGCAATTGTTTACGGTGCATGGAGAGATCGCATGTCTTGCTCCAAAATAAGAAAAGTAGGCTAGATGCAGAAAATCAAGCTTTCAACGATGAATGGACAGACCAATATGCCTTCATTCTCCCCGCAACGAGTTCTAACCCAGTCTGTCTCATATGTTCTGAAACCGTGGCAGTAATAACAAGCACAGATCCTGTACAGACCCACGGCGCGTGTTCAATTCTATGCACTGCAGCACTGCAACCTGGTTAAATGACCTAATTCCACTAACGTTACTTAAATACCACAAGGTAACGTTAAAGGCACCTACCGTTAAAGTCTGTAGGGCAGCGAAGACGAGTTACTGTCTACAAATCCTCGTTACTAACTATGGATTATACAACAGGTAGTTCCGACCAAGCAATCTGATTGGTCAACTAGACATTTAGAACGTGATCAAATCAGCATGACAGCACACCTAGCCGCGCTCATCACTAAAAATATTACTCCACCATATATTATTATATAATATATTTAAATATAACTCTGTTCAGCCTTGATGTTACTAGACGCTCTGGCATTCTCCATCAGCTGTGCCGGTGAGTCGGTGACACGGCGCTACTAGCTTAAAAACATATGTGAAGTTCGCGGACGTAGCAGCTAAATCTGTCCATGGAAAAATTATTTTTTTCAGCAGATATCTTAGTTACAACAAGATTGAGCTAGCAAGGCAGTTTTGTGTTTATATGTGTGGTATTTATTCAGTTTGGGAAATCCCACGATCTCTAGAAAGCATTAGCTCAAGTTGGCTGGCTGACTCAACAGGGACTAGAAATCGTCTCTGTTGCTAGGTCGTTACTAAGGGTCGGCCTACTTGCTGGAGTAGTAAACAAGGTTTCATTACATAGGAGTCTACTGACGTGACTGATTGTTTTCCAGTTATTAGTCAGACCCCATGTGTTTCCAGGGAAACGGAGATAACAAAAAGTTTTTTATTTTGAGAGCGAATTGCCCCACAATATGAATACATTTTGATTATATCTTTTATTTTGTTGGTAACCGTTGTATAATCGCAATATCACACTCGAGGGTGAGCTTTACCATCATTATTGGGAAACACTGCATGGGAAACACTGCATCTCACAGTCAGAAACGCCCTCTAGAGGCCATCTGACGAAGCGCATCATCTCACTAAGCGTTACCTGACTGACTGACTGACTGACTGAGCAACTGACTGACTGACTGACTGACTGCCTGACCTGAATTTGCCTCATGATGCCCTCAACTGTGCCGTGTGAAAAAGTGGCAGTGTGAAGCGCCACTATGAAACAAAATGTACATTGTTTATTTTATTTGATAAAAAGTCATACATCAACCTCCGAATCATAGCACAAGTTAGACATTATGATACTTTGGACCGTTGATGGGAAGAAATTTGAGTGGCTGGACCTCCTTGAATTTTTGTTGAATACCCCTGCTGTAGATTGACCTTTAAACTGCATGTTGATAGATAGATAGATAAATAGATAGATACTTTTATTTCTCCCTGTGGGGAAATTGGTTTGCAGCAAAATCACAAGGCATTTCATCACAACATCACAAAGTCACCAGTAGACATACTCGAACATACCCATATCATAATAGCTACCAATAGACATAGAAAGTCATCAATAGACATACTCGTAGACATAATAGACATACTTGTACATATACCCATACACATACCAGGAGGAGGGGGACGGGCCAGCTGGACATCTTTTGTGGCCAGGAAGGAGTGGCCAAAGTGCATGCTGGATAAGGTGCTGGTACATTACCTGTTTAAAAATTGAATGGCTATGTGGAACAAATGAAAACTTGGATCTGTTTTTAGTGAATAGAGGGGGTCAATATCATCGCCCAGATGGCAACAGTTCAAATGAGGAGGCAAGGGGGCCTCAGGTCACCCACAATGTTGTTTGCCTTCTTCAACCTTCTATCTCTGTAGATGCATTCCATACTTGGTAACGTAATCCCTAACAGTTTACTGGCCGTTGTTACAGTCTTTTTCTGTGCCTCAGTAGCATTGCCAAATCAGCACATGATGCAGAAGGTTAAAACACTTTAAATAAAAGCACAGTAAAACATTTGGAGCATTTTGTTGTGGACATTAAAAGATAGCAATTTCTTTAGAAAGTACATTTCTTGTTGTGTCTTAGTACTTAGGAGATCAGTCCACAGGTCCCATTTAAGCTTATGGTCGAGCACAAAAACCTGGTCAAGAAAATTCAAGGAATGGTTGTGATTCGTTCTCAGGAACAAATACCGTTTCTTGTTTGCAGCCAGGAAGGATCTTGTACAGAGCAGCTTCCTCTCTGTTTCAGACTATGGTGATATAGTGTACATACATGCAGTGTGCCCAGCGTGCGGTCTTTTCCATTATGCATGCATACATGCTGTGCTCTTCTCTGAAGAGACAGTCACAACATGACACAGTCCTTATTCATAGTATTCATATTATTATGATTTGATTATAATCACCTGTTATTTTCCTACCAAGATGGCATTTCTTTGCCTGGTTAAATAAAGGTTTGAATGCTGTATATATTCATCGACTGGATGAATTCTGCAGATAGTTAACAAGAAATAGACTAAATTGTTTTCACCATGACACTCTACAGATATAAATACTCTGGGTGGGAAAATCCCAGGATCCGGGGTCCCAGTATTATTCACTACTGCTACCCTCCATCCAGAGGCGGCCTTAAGCATCTGGGGACCCGTTTCAAGAGCTAATGTGCGAAAAAAAAATAAAAAATAAAAACATAAAAGAGAAAAGAGAAAAAAAAGGGAGGATTCAAGTTGGTTTGCATCAATAATGGTATATTTTTCGAACTTCAACTTAAATGCATTATGTGCACTTTCAGCATCATGGACAGCTCAACATAGAAACGCAGTTGTCATTTTCACACCCAGCGCCCACGTGTTGGTCATAAAATGAGGTGTGGTCAGGCGCATTGTTGGCGCATTGCTATCTTGAGGCAGCGGAAAGCGATTGCGCCATTGACCAACAAAAACCTGGTCTATTTTCCTGCTATTTAAAGGGCGCATTATTCAGATAGTAAGATGCGTCTCTCTCTCTCTCTCTCTCTCTCTCTCTCTCTCTCTCTCTCTCAAACACACAACGTTACCATGCAAAATAGTACAATGCCTTTTCAGAATTCTAAAAAACGAGTATTGTACCAAAATACTTTTTTTTTTCCAATTTTCTCCCTGCAACATACCCACAAATTACACCAGTATGACGGGCTACAGGGCGTTTGTAGACAGATGTGAAGTCTCTCCCTCTCCTTCTCCTCCTTTCTTCCACTGACCAACTGAGCGCCATCAAAACTCCATGTAAAGTAATTTCACACATATGATTGCATACCTTTAGAACAACAGTGTGATGAGACAGAGCTCCTGGACATGAAACGTGAGATATTCTGTGGATAAACTGAAAGATTAATTGCGCAATATTGTGCTTCTGTATTTCCATGGGACATCTGTGCGTAAAGCACGCCCCCAAAAGGATTTTATGGACAGAGCTCATTATATATCTACAAATATTTCACATTTAGTCAATGTTATCCATACTGGTTATTTCCTATGATTTAACACTATATAACACTGTAAGGTAGGCTGTAGGAAACGTGAGCTGGGCGCTGCGTAATGGCGCATTCCAAGGATTCCATGCAGTAAATTCACGATGATTGAAACAGCCTGTCATGTTTTTTTTTTAAAAACCTTATAGTTCGTTATTGTTTTATCATTTAATTGCTCAGTTCTTTGTGCCGTTTTGTTGCGCAAGCACGTTTGGCAATGTGCCTGTAATATTTAATATATTGAAGTAATGGCTATGCCTCCGTTTCCCCATATATATTGTATTTTAGAAATTCTGAATTTCTAAAATCTATTATATATCTAGTATATATTGTATTTTAGAAATTATGAATTTCTAAAATACAATATATACGGGGAAACCATTACTTAAATATATTAAATATACACCGATAGGGGTTGTTTACAATGAATTGGGCTTCGCGATCTTTCAGCACTTTGGCTTGGACAGCTCACGTCAGACCTGGAGAGCTTGTTATGCATGCTCTGTTGGCCTGGTAGGATTATTTAACCCTAAATAATTGCTTATAGAGATTCTTTTAATTATGGTATTTGCTCTAGTTTGAGAATTTACTAGTTCGTATTAGTTGACACCGTTAGTAATGGTCGTAGTGAAAGAAATGACCCGCCTACCGTTTTGCTGTGAATATTGAACTGCTGGTTCTAACTGCAATTAAAGCTGGCTGCTTTGAAACAGTGTCCGGTGCGTTATCTTTGATTGAAGTAACCACAGCTCGCCACAATATATTTAAGTGGGTGAATTATCCAATGCTTGCATGCCAGTCGGGGGCCCTTTGGGAGGGCGAGGCCCGTTTCAGTTGAAACGGGTGAAACATAGCTAAGGCCGCCACTGCCTCCATCCTACCCTGAAAACTCTCTTCAAGAATTTACATCCACTCACACCTAAATCACATCACCTTCTCCCATATTGTCCTCCACTACCTGTTATTTTGTTTCCCTAGTGGAACCCGTGTGTTATGCCTAATGAAGGTGACTCTGCGTTGTGTTCTGCCGTTGTCGTAATAAAGAGGCAGGAGGCAGTACTGGGTCTCTGGTTCTTTAGTGAAGGTCTGTGGTGATACAAATGCACAAAAGCATCAGCTTCATCAGCATCAGTAATTCTCAACCTTTTTCATATCAAGGACCCCTAATTTACTACAGATTAGAGATTACAGATTAGGGCCACAGACCCCCATTTGGTGTGAGATTTTTTCTCTCGCACCCAAATCTGATATTTGTATTGCTAGATATGATTTTGTCCAGAATTCCAGGCTATCTGTATTGTAGGTAGAGAGACAACAGAGAAACTATGATCAAAATAGTCATTCCTCTACATTCTCTAATTGTGTTAACGTCTTATAAATTAAATAATGGTGAAGTTTAATAATTCATCAATTTGCTGGGGACCCCCTGGAACCCCCTCAAGGACCCCTGGTGGTCCCCGGACCCCATGTTGAGAACAACTGCTCTAAATTACAATATGATATAATCTAATAGCTAATTTGACACAATAAAGTTCAATTGCATAGGCTGTACAATATGAATCACATAAATACTAAGTATGACCATGAATAGTCAAGCATCAGAAATATAGGATGGAAAAAAACTGAAAAATAACAAATTAAATTAAACAATTAGACAATGAGTGATGAGATTCAATTAGGTAATCAGGAAACCCACATTTCATTACTTTAACCAAAATAAAAATAGAAAATCACAGTATCAATTCTCATTAACATTTCACCTTTAGATGCGTAACAATAGTGTACAGTAGTGTTACCATAGCAACCACACCAGCTAGACTCAACTTATATAGCTAAACTGGTGTGAAAGAACCATAAGGCTATGAGGCTACAGCCTTTCATTGCACAGTAAATAGACTCAGAAACTAACATTTTCAAAAGAAACACTTAAAGGAATAGTTCACCCAAAAATGAAAATTCTGTCATCATCTCCTCCCCCTCATGCCAGTTGAAACACAGGTGAAGTTTGTCCATATAACACACAGGGAGGTTGCCAGCACAACTCCATAGCAGCCTTCTCCAAAACAACTGAAGTCAGTGGGGACCAGTTCTTCAGAGTTCCAAAAAGACCTACAGTATATTTACACCATCATTTAGTGCACATCTTAACTACAGCTGATTGATTTGCAACAAATAATGGTGTATAGGTCTTTCTATTCACAGTGTGATTGTTTGGCTGTTTTTGTTTTTGAACTCTAAAGATCTGGGGGGTATTCCATCAACGCAGCTAATGAAAGCCGCGCTTAAATTAACGTTGACTCTCATTTAAGGCTCGAGCCGTTCCACTAACACAATCCAGCCGTGTCTAGTCAATGTTAACTCTAACCAGGTTTGAATAATCTTGCATTGTGCGCGCGCACGGAGTACATAAGCAGCTCAGAAAGGTCGGTTGTCGAGAAGACGATACTATGTCACAAAAAGAAGGGAAAACGAGAGCTGTGTTCTTCAGCGGCTGGAATTATACGAGTTATATAGAATTATACGAGTTATATAGAATTATACGAGTTATATAAAATTATACGAAGAATATAAAGAAGTCATCACCAAAAAGGGCAATACTGCCGCAATCAACAAAGCGAGGGAGATGGCTTGGCAAAAAATTGCAGACAGACTTAATGCGTAGGCTAAGTTATACAAGCCTACTTATTGTTTCATTTGTATATTAATAAATGAACATTCAGATCACTAGATACAGTAAGACTGTGTGGCTATATTATCAGTAGGCTAGATAATATCAGATGTATGTTTAAAATAATGGTGTAGGCTAACTTAGGAGAACCGACATAACTACAATGCATTTACTGTTAATTAGCCTAATTCAGTGAGGTGTGTGAAGCCCCTCTGACCTAGTGACCCTTGGCCTTTATTCATTCTTCACTGTTACGTCTCAACAGGAGCCATCTCAATAGCCAGAAACCAACGTGGCAACAAGTGAAAATTGAATACAAAAACATTTTCCAGAGTGGCAAGTAGCTTATAATGAAATGTGAAATGTATTGTTAAAATAGTTGTTGAGCTGTAAATATGTACCATTGTAGCCACCAAAAAAAAAGACGGATGCCACTGCTACTGGTGGGGGAGCTCCACTGACTACTACTACTAGCCAATCAGAGGCAGAGTAGGGCGGGTCTTCGCGGGATGCGGGTGGGAAATGCAATAAGGCGTCTTTTTTATCTAACCTCATGTTCTTTTTAACTCTTTTTATGTTCAGCACTTGGAGTTGCATTTGATGTATGACTTGTGTTTCATAAAGTTTGATTGATTGATTTTGGAGACAGTGAAAGTGGTAAGACATGATTTTCATGACTTATTTTCATTAATACGGTCTTTGGATCTAAAGTAAACACGTACATGCTTGGTCACATTGTGAGAAAAAGGTCTGAACTTGTGTTTCTGAACACGGACATGACATAAGTGATGCCAGCGCGAAAATACACCTGACGGAACTGTCTTTTGGGAGTCTGTTTCTGTCCGTCGGACATTCTTTGACACACAGCTAAATTACACTTGACAGTTAACCTGCTACGGAGCAGGCTAGTTCTGCGGTACAAGTTACCATGGTTACTGAGCAGGGAATCATATAAGCCACGGTAATGGAAAGGAACTCTCACTTAAGTTAGCGAGACTTATCAAAATAAGCCAGGCTTTTCCTTTATCCGCCTTGATGGAATACCCCCCAGGTCCCCATTGACTTCAGTTGTTTTGGAGAAGGCTGCTACCAAGTTGTGCTGGCAACCTCCCTGTGTGTTATATGGACTAACAAATTTCAGCTGTGTTTCATTTGGCATGAGGGTGAGTAGATGATGACAGAATTTTCATTTTTGGGTGAACTATTCCTTTAAACACAGGGAGACATCTCCATACCTGTGGTCAGTGACGGACTGGCCATCTGGCAAGGTGGGCAAATGCCAGAAGGGCCGCCAGACTATGGGCCGCTTGGGCCACTCAGAATGGATCATTACATTGATCTAAAAAAGAAAAGAAAAAAAGAAAAACAAAATAATTTTGTCTTTGATGATTTTCATTGAAAATAACTTATTTCAGCGGCCCAAAACATTTTATATTGGCCCTCATATACTTGTACTTTTAAATAAATACACACGCATTTTCTCGCGATCAACTCGTTGCTACGCAACGCAATGTTATTTAGTGGAAATGACAAGGGATGATGGGAGGTATTATACAGTAGACAGAACACGGTAGACAAATTACGCCAGGCTAAAAGAAAATGAATCGGGGCACCAAACGACAAAAGGGGCAGAGAAAAAGAGAGAAAAAACAAAGAAAGTTCTGCTGGCTGAGAAGGGCATTCTGAGAGCGCAGACCTCCGCCAAGGTTCGTGATTGGTTGTTCGTGAGTCGGATCCGGATCCGCTCCAAAATGTAATGGGTTCTTCCTTGGCCCATGCTACACCCTTCCACCAAGTTTCATGAACATCGGGCCAGTAGTTTTTCCGTAATCCTGCTGACAGACAGACAAACAAACGGCACCGAAAACATAACCTCCTTGGCGAAGGTAATAACAGATTTATTTTCGAAACAGTCCCCCGGGGGCCTCTGCAGGTGTTGCTATCAGTAATGTCACTGCTTCAGCTAGCAGGGTTGTAGAGAAAAGCAAACTCCATCGTAGTTTGCTAACTACATGAAGGTAAGACACATTTATTATTATATACTGTGGCTGTGCAGTGCTCTTTTCATGTTTTGGTGGAGCTATTGTAATATGCACTGTGGCTGGTGTAATGTTCATGGCTTATAATACATGTGATGTTTCTAATGTTATAATTTGATAGTGCTTTATTCTGTCCATGAGGGGGCGCTTTTGGTTCATTGTTATACTATGAGGCGCTCTTGGTTCACGGTGGTAGTGCTTGGGAAAAACGCAAGACTGAGAGCCCGGATATAGTTACAGTAGCAGAGAGAGAGAAACATGTACAGCTGAAGTTGAATAATCCAACTAAAGAATTCAAATATTACTTTGCTGTGTTGGAGTTTGATTTCAGAATTTTACAGCTGGCAGTGCTCTTTTCATGTTTTGGTAGAGCTATTGTATTATTATTTACTGAGGCTTAATAAGTCTGGCCTATGTATTTGTGCCGAATTTGCCTTAATTTACTAGTTGCGCTCTGCTGCTCACAGTATTGTCTGCACTGTTGTCGGCATCCATCAGCGATTGTAGTGTGTGTCGGTTGCGTGTGTGTTCTGTGTTCCGAATTTCTGCATTGTAGTCAGTCTGTATGGTTTTATCTCAAGCTTTTTATGCTAACAATTGGGGTGTTGAGTTTGGAAATAGGGCCGTTGTGTTGGAAATGCCAGGGCCGTTTTCTGATCCCAGTCCGTCACTGCCTGTGGTGATACAAATGCACAAAAGCATCAGCTGTGTGTGTGTGACTTGGCTCCCCTGATAGAAAGAACAGAATTAATACAGTTAACGAGGAAAGACGGAGTTTGTTATGCTAGCTAGGAGGCGAACTCAGCATTCTAACATCAGCCCATTTTCTCCAAGACGAAACTCATTAAGAACTTGGGTTAGCGATCTCAGATCTCGACAGGATTTACACAGAATGAATTGGATATTATATAGAACAAGACACAACAATTAGATCACGTTCAAATCACAAATTACAACTTTTATAAACAGTTTGACTCGACGCAGCCCACCAGCAGGAAAAGGCTTTAGTTTAGTTTAGTTTTAGTTTATTAAGTTTGTTTGTCAGGGACCACGTGCAAAAGAGAACACTGATCTCAGAAAAGAGAAAAGATGCTTTGCACCAGATTATAGCTATTTGCTAATTTCCATCTGCAGTCCCAGGGCAGGTCGACATAAAATACAGCACAATACAATAAATTACAAAGTACATGTTGAAGTACAAAAAAATCACATCTAGTCACATCACCACATTTCATACACACACTGCACAATATGTGAGATCACATTATGCTACTTTGAATAATAAATTAGTAGCAGTAAAGTAGTAGACTAATGTAGAAAGTGTGGAGATCTGTTCAGAGTTTCAGTTCAGTGGGAAGTTTGTTCCATTCCTTTATGGCTTTAAATGAAAAGGAGGAAGAAAAAGAGTTGGACAAAGACCTTCAAGGGTGGGGGGGCAGCATTGTGGATTATTTTGAACACCATATGGATATCTGAATACATGATTGCTTTGCAAAGTTTAACATATTATATCGAGAGATGATGTGGCAGTGGTGATATTTTCGTGGTTTCCTATCAAATATTTTCAGGGCTTGTTTATGAAGAGACTCAAGCGGCTTTAAGGTTGTACATACAGTAAGAAAAATGAAAAAAAAAACATTGCATTTAAAAAGATCTTAGATGCCTCAGTTGTAAGCAAATTTCTGATAGGTCTAAAATTGGCTAGATTATATTTCAGTGTTTGGCTCATCTTTTTTTATATGCTTCTTAAAACTCAGTGTGGGATCCAAAATAACGCCTAAGTATTTGAACTCTATTTATATTAACCTGTTACACTAGCACTTCTCTATTATCCATAATCAGTGTAGGTTCACAGGAGTACTTGTTCCATCTATTTAGAGCTGCAACCATTAATCGATTAGTTGTCAACTATTAAATTAATCGCCAACTATTTTGATAATCGATGAATCGGTTTGAGTAATTTTTTAAGAAAAATAAGTCAAAATTCTCTGATTCCAGCTTCTTAAATGTGAATATTTTCTGGTTTCTTTCCTCCTCTATGACAGTAAACTGAATATCTTTGGGTTGTGGACAAAACAAGACATTTGAGGACGTCATCTTGGGCTTTGGGAAACACTGATCCACATTTTTCACCATTTTCTGACATTTTATAGACCAAACAGCGAATCGATTAATCGAGAAAATAATCCACAGATTAATCGACAATGAAAATAATCGTTAGTTGCAGCCCTAAATCTATTGTCTGGGTGCTGTAACCTCTGACCCCTGACCTCCTTACTATTGGTTGCTTGTAATGTTGGTGATCTCAGAATTGAAGCTTATTCTACTTCATTCAAAGTCTCTACAGCTAAAAGCAGCAGCTGAATGTAAATTGCTTGAACATCTAAACTTTTCTTTTATTCACATATCTTCTTTAAAAGTTTGACCTGTAAAATGTAAAATGGGCTTTTTTGGTGCTTGCTTAACCCACCATAGCTCAAAATGCATGCTGTCTCACACACACACATACACACAACCCTGCGGGTGTTAATTTTGCATAGCTGGTTTTTCACTGTGTCCTGTGTTGAATTAAGGCTTTTCATCAAGCTGACTGTCCTGTATCTGACTAATGAAATCCTGGGTGATACAAGGCAGCACATTTCAATTTATTCTCCCCAAAGACCAACCGCATCATTAAAAGAGCGCAGATGCAAGAGAGAGAATAATAGATTACAGTAGGTAAGAAAAGGAATGAAAATCCCAGGATGAAAGAGATATATCATTAAAAAGTGTTGAGGCCAAAACTGAATGAATATGAGCATTCAATAAAGTGAACAGAGAGCACATTTTATTCTTTCTGCTGAGTGGGTGGTGGAGAATGAGCATGAGTAAGGAAAAACAGACAATGGAGGACAAAAAAAAATGCGGGACATTCTGATGTGTGTGTGTGTGTGTGTGTGCGTGTGTGGGCCGAACAGATGCCCAGGCTCAGTGTTTGCAGGGCTGTAAGAGCAGAAGTGGAACTGGAGTCTTAAATCTTAATTCCAAGGGGGGACTTTGATGTGGAGCGCCGCGTCTGCGTCTGGAGGAGCAGAGGGGAGGATGGTGGGAGTAATTGGGTAGGAGCGATTTAGCTGACGCACACCAGATGCTGCCATGAGGAGTCCCGCTTATGAGGAAACTACACATAATTCAGCGAGGCACTTTTCAGTTTCATAACCTCCCAGATAGAGAGAGAGAGAGAGAGAGAGAGAGTGTGAGATTTCCTCCCAGTGCCCATCAAGCATTGGACGGATGGTGACAGGCGTTCAATGTCATCCCAAACAAGGAAAAAAAAAAATTGCTGTGAAAATGTAATTATGGCATGGTAAAAAAATTCATATTAAGTTGAAGGAGAGTAATTATATGCAAGGCTATCAGAAAACTGTGTCGATAAAAGAAGAGCAACGCCTGCACACTTGCTCCATGCTACAAAAGTTTAATAGTGACGTTTCGATCCTACTTGGATCTTCGTTAGGGCTGAACGATTCTGAAAAAATATCTAATTGCGATTATTTTGACTGATATTGCAATTGCGATATGATTCGCGATATTAGAGGGAATGATAATTTTTACATCATTATCCTCATTTTCATTGAAAAACGTATCAAAATGATTACGGTGTGATTTTTTAGCGGGGATCTGTACCAAACAAAGATGTTTTCTTAAGTCTGTAGAATATGATGTGTAGGCCAGGACATCTCTGCAGCACGACAATATTTCATTTAAAATGCTATTTTGACACACATTGCGCCTCCTGCGATTTGAAAATTGCAGTAGGCCATATTGCGATTTCGATAAAATTTCGATTCATTGTTCAGCCCTAACCTTCGTCGGGTCAGAATGTTTGAGAAATGGAAACCACGCCCATATTTATACATCATGCACACCCATAGGCTGACAAGCTCAATGATGGCAGGTGTGGTTAACCATCCAAACCGCCCAGGGTGATAAACCTCCAAAAATAATTACACAAATAATCACAAATAAGTACATAGAAAACAGATACATAAAGAAAACAAAAGCCATACCTCAAAAATATCAAACATACATGTATATCTTATATATAAGCATAAACATAATACCAGGTACAACATCCCATATCAAAATCTACATCACCTACGTTCAAAAATATTGTATTAAGTTAGAGGAAAAGAAGAAATCTTAAATTCATGTAAGAAATTGGGTCTTAACACCCTTCTATACAAAGCCAGCTAGATCAAATCACAATAAGGAAAAAAGGAGGAAAAAAAACAAAACAAAAATTCATATTAAAACAGCTTTGGAAATTGTTTTGAACTGATATCAAAAAGATATTTAGGTTGTGATTTCACAAAACCATGCAGGTAGTTCTGGACGAGTACGGACATAATCTGCTCTTAACTTCGATTTCGGTGCTTTATTTACAAAATAATTCATATTAAAACAGCTTTGGAAATTGTTTACAACTAATATCAGAAAGATATTTAGGTTCTGATTTGACAAAAGCAGGTAGCAGCTATGGACAACTACAGACACATGAGTCCCACATGTGCCTCAGGAATTATTATAGCCTAGTAAAATGATTATCAGTAATTAATGAAAAGCAAATAATTAAACAATTTTGTAAACCAATTAATTAAAATGCTTTTAAATAGGCCATTTAATACAACTTTTTATAAAACAATTAATTAAATGGACAAATAAATGTCAGAATTTATAAATCGATTAGCAAAATGCTACTTAAGACTTAACATTTGCCTTTCATCTGTTCATTTGCTAATTCATTTTCATATGTGTTTTTTTCCTGTTCACAATTCATTTTGGACCATACTTTACCATCAGACAACTCTTTTAGCTGCAGAGCTCTCATTGAAGTAATTTAATATAATTGACTAATCAAAAGAGAAATAAGTCAAACAATGTATTAAATTGCTAATTAAAAAGGATTTAAAATGTGCCAATTAAACTTTTTTAAAAGATTTATTTATAAGATTTCGTCATACTTTCTGTAATCCATAAATAAATCAGCAAATTTATAATTTAATTTGCAAAATGGCTTTTAAAAAGACATTTAAATTTATCCTTTAATTTTTTCATTTGCTTATTCATTTTCCAATTCCTTTTCCATTAAGTAAATGCTTTAACTAAAACCACAGCAGTGGAGTAAGTTAATTAGCCAGTTAGCCAGTTAATTTAAGCTTGCCACTATCAATTAGCTTGTGAGCTCCCTAACTACTACTATTACACTGGGCCAATTTCTCAAAAGAACCATCAATAAGAGCCACTAACTGCACTGCTCCAAAGAGGATGGGAAACACCTTGATCTGAGCACACACTGGCTCATCAAAGATGTATGTCACCACCCACAATGAAATGGAGGGACTTCAGTTTTAATCTTAAAGTTTGTTTGAGATGATTTTCGGCTTGCCTTGAAAAGCTGAAAATCATCTGAAACTAACCAAAAGCCACTAGTCTGGGGGGGAGCCTAGTGCTCAGTGTAGCGGAAGGCATGTTGTGAAGCTGAGCTCTGTGTCTGCTGGGTTCAGACTAGGTGTCTCTAGTGATGGTTGGGCCTTTCTGGTGTATGGTTAAAGGCACACTGAGCAGGACTTTCCCCCTTGAAATAGCATAAATTCATCCAAAAATGATCCTACTCAGTCATTACTTATGGCTCATTGGTAGTCTGTGACAGTGTGTGTGTTTGCAGAGAGCCTCCCTTCTGCCTGGATTTTCTCATTTCTGAGTGTTCGGGACATTTCTGGCCGTGAACCTTTTGGCAGCAGGTGTGTCCGCCTGCAACCAAAACCACTGCTAAATCGTTTTATATCTAACCGCTGGCTACGGCAGCGGTCTCGAACTCTAAAATAGAGCAACTCGTCAGAGCTAGTGTGTATCATGCTATGGTTACAGGGACGCCCTGTGTGTCTGTCGCTCTGACTGTGTGTTCACACCAAACGCGAAGCGAATTTTTCGCGCGCCGCGATTACATACAAAGTCAATGCAAAGAGTCAATGCGATGCGAATGACGCAAAATTCGCCTCAGTCGTGTATTCGCGCAAGTTGAAATTTTTTCAACTTGAGCCGAATATTCGTGTGACGCTGTGTCGCAAAAGCCTATCAGCATTGAGATTCTCCCAACGTCACTGACATTCTGACGTTGAATCACAAAATGGAGGATACGCTAATAGTAGCTAGTGCATGACAGCTCCTGGCATACAGAGACCGTAACAAAAAGGGGAGGGCTTGGAGAAAAGTCAGCGAGGAAGTTGGACTACCTGGTAAGTTCTGAAAATATGTGTCTGTTACTTTATTCCAGCTATCGGTTGTACTTTACTATGAACCAAGTTAGCACAAGCATTAGCCCCAGTTAGCACAACCGTTAGCACAGCTGGCTGTCCCGGCATAACGTTACTTGAATATTCGCAGGTTGTGTACTCGCGTACACACAAATGATCCCGTGGTCAATCTCGCGTGAGTAACGCGAGGCAAAGATTCACTTCACGTTTGGTGTGAACGCACCTTGAAACTTTCTCGCTATTCCCAATAACAGGTTTTTAGGTTAGTATGCCTATGCAAAATCATGAATGTAAGTACCTCAATGCTGAAATCTAGTAATATAACATAATTTCGCATTTTTGGTTAACATTATTCACCTTATGTAGCCCCGCCCATGTGACCCGGTTCCATTCGAACGCGATTGTGTTCCGACTTCCGTTTCAAGGGCCGGCGGAATGAGGAAGTGTTTTGGATCGGCTAACAGCAAAAAACTGATGTAGCATACAGCTAGTAAACTTTGTTTACAGATAACACAACTCTGTTTTCGGTAAATTATCTGACATGGATAACGTGGTCAACACATGGGAGCATACATCTTCTACACTGCGGCGGTCGGACGGTGTTAGTGTACCGCACCCTTCGAGGATCAACATTAGCGACTGGGAGGATGACATGAGAAAGTGGCCAGAAATAACTTACGGGGATATATTCAATTATTTCGTGCTGTCCCTTAGAGTAGATGGTGCCACTATGAAGAACTACAAGAGCACTGAAGCCTACCAGTACCTTCACAGTGGTAAAGTGGGCTGCGTATTTCTCCACCAAGTAAGCGATCTGGTATTTCTGAAGGCTTATGTTCAGCCCAGCCAGTCCAGCAGTCTAGTACACTCCGCCTTGGTACTGGTGACAAGCCTGGGAGCAGTAGAGACAGCAGGGTGCTCTTGCATCACTGGCCTTGGGAAGTCCTGCAGCCACGCTGCTTCAATTTTGTGGAAGGTAAGAAAGCAGGATATGTTTTTTTGTCTATAATGATCATTGCCTGTTCGATAATACAAGGGCATGGTGGCCTATTTGAAAGTAAAAACTCAAGTCACATTGGTTGATTGACTATATAATACACAATTATGTGGCTACATTAGGTTAAAAAATATCAGCTGTTTTTTTTTTGTCTTGTCTAACCAGAAAATAGAATATTATAGGAAGACAATTGGCACATGGAGCATATTAATTATTTACAGCTACTTCAATGCAAATCACAAAACTGAAACCGTGTAATAATGTACAATTTATACCATTAGTATAAAAGAACATGTTCATATTAAAACAACAGAATAAAACTCAACTTGCTAACATGACATTTGTGTATCACAGAACTGCGAGAATGAGAATCATGGAGAATCTGTAAGTATCCCAGTCAAATCTCATATTGGAAGAGGAAGAAGGTAAGTAATATGGAGTCAAGGTAAGTGAGCTACGTCAAATCTTCTCTACATCAAAACATGATATATCAGGTAACAAAGGACTCCATGCACAAAGACTGCATTGCAATGCACCATGTTTAGTAGTTGCTCACTAGCTGAAGCCGGATGCTCAGCAAGCAACTATTAAATGTGATGTATTGCAATGCAGTCTTTGTGCATGGAGTCCTTTGTTACCTGATGTGCTTCATGCAATTCCTTTTCCACCTTCAAGTTATTGAGAAGCAAAATTTTATTAAGAAAGCTATTACATGTTACAGTTATTACATGGTAAAAAAAAATGTCATTTCAGCTCTTGGACTCATTCAGAATAATCTGTAATATTCAGTAATGTCTCTTAAGTTGTCACTTATGCTAATAATCAGTTGCGCAGGTTTGGGGTTTGTTTCTCCAGCCATTCAGAAATAGGCTGGAGATGTCACAGGAAGTATAAGTCTAATCATATTACTTGGAACCAAAGTAAGTTTATTATTAGGATATTCAGATGTCTGCCTTTTTGAATCTGAAAGATTTAGAATTGCTGTATATTGCTGTACATTGATCCAACCACTTCGTTGTTGCTTGAAATAAATGTCTTTATTTTATTCTGATTGTAATTTTCTCTGTCTCAGGTCCAGAATGCTGTGTCCCAGGGACTCACTGGTATAGCGTGCACTGATGAGCAACGCTACTGGAATGCTGGAACCCAGAGGAACCTTGCCCCAAAGCGGTTAGTGGACATCAGCTTCGCGCACCACAGAGCCACTGACCAATTTCAGCACCCAGAGGTAAGGCCACAATGTCCACCCCTGCCTCCCACCCCTGCATTTCATTCACATGAGAAGTTGAGGGAGAGCCTGAGCCACCCGAAGCTGCCTTTAGGAAGCCTGCTCTACAAATGTTGCAACGCTCAGCCAAGAGAAAAGCCATCCCAGCCAGATTCCCTTCCACATGGCGAGCATGATGTTCCCACCACCTGCCAGAAGTGTCTGTTATTTTTCCAGTACCTTCATTGCACTTGACCTGACCAAGTCTGCAACACTGGAGCAGATCACCAAAGAGCAGAGTGCCTCACACACGTGGTATGATGCTCGTAAAATTCGGATCACTGCTAGCTCAGCCAAGAGGGTTCCAGTCAGAGCCAGTCCTGAGAAGTTCCTGCATGAGCATCTCTACCCAAGGTTCCATGGGAATGCAGCTACACGCTATGGGAAGGAGAGTGAGCTGGTAGCTTCCCAGTGGCTCGAAGGCTGTGGCTACTCTATCAGTCACAGAGGCACTGTGGTCAGCGTAGAAGAGCCATGGCTGTCGGCAAGCCCCGAATGGAGTGCTGAACACTGAGGAACTGTTAGAGATCAAGTGTCCAGTCTTGGGAAAATCCTTTGAGTCTCTGGAAGACCTCTTCAGTAGCAAGACCTCAGATGTGAAGATGGTGGACGGGGCATTTCAACTCCAACCACATGGGCCACATGGCTATTACATGCAGGTGCAGCTGGGCATGTTCTGCACAGGGCTGAGAGCATCTCATCTGGACCCCATCCCAAGCAAGCCATGATCAGTTTTGCATATGATGCAAATTTCTGTGCTGAGATTGTGCCTAGGCTAAAGGCTTGCTATTTTAAACATATGCTGCCTCATATTGTCAATGAATTTCAGGCAGGCAGGTTGTCATTGAGTGATAGGTACATGCAGCTTTGTGAAAGCTAGATCCAAACCCACTGTTAATTTCTGCTCTCTAATTCACCCTCTCTTCCTAATGCAGGTACCAATGCAAGGCCCTAGGCTTCTGCACTTCTGGAGAGCTGAACAGAATTAACAGGTCTAATTGCCACAGGCAATTTAACAGTAATTTCATCTTCATTCATGTGTCAATGCTCGAGTTATCAGTTGAAAGAAAAATCAACACACACCAGTGTCCTAGTTTGGTGCTGGTAGTGGCAAAATAACGACAGAAAAGGAGAAAATACTGCACACTCAAAAAACAGCACCATAGAGAAAGATTTAATGCTCATACCAATATTTCGGCCATATTTCGGTCTTTGGGTGTTTGGCACATCCAGGTGATCCGTGGCCTCATGCTCCATGCTGGGTGTTGCATTGTCGTCTAGTAAAATATTAAATTGTATTTCTTTAACAATATAAACATACATAATTTTACCACTGTAGACTACTATAAATGAAACATTTTCATTAAGTAGCAAATTATACACAATGATGGCAAGTGGCAAATGATCTGATCTGTGCTTTGCCAGATTATGTGGTCATTATTAGCCTGTTTGGTCCTGCCATAGATATGCAAGGTGTATCAGAAGTAGGTATCCATTTCATATCAAATCGATGCAAAGGACTGTGCACCGTGTGTGACATGGTATGCAAGAATGAGTCAGTGATGGTACACAATTTGGACACTTATGCAGTAAGGACGTCTACTAACATGTTATTCCTGGTCTTAACCTTTTTAAGTTTAATTTGTAGTATTACTGAATGCTTAAATTTGATGTTAAATTAATTTGGTAACAGACTTTAAATGATACAGCTTTGCTTTTCGCCATTATTGTTGTTGTTATTACAAACTGTACACAAACTTTTCAACAAACAACCCGTGCATAATTTGACGTACCTGACTGCCTGGCTAGCACATAGCTTTCTTCACCGGAGCTTCATAGCCAAGCCACTTTTCCGGGTAGGGGTGCTCTGTCGTTGGCTTTTTATCCACAAAGTGGAAGGAACACACAAAAGGGCGTTTGGGTGGGTTTTTGAGGTTCAAAGCCTTCAACCAGAGCCGTAGAGCTTCGAGGTGGATGCAGGTCGTATGCGGCTCCACAGGTGCACTGAGACCGCAGTTGAGGTCGATGTTCAACACATTCCTGCTGTAAAAACTCCCTTCGTTTTTTCCAGTTATTATGGCACCCTCTTACTGAACATATTATGCTCGTCAGTTTTCTATCGATATGTGGACAGCTAGCTAATATATAATAGTTGAGACTCTCATCAAACTTGTCACTACCAAACAACTTCTGCTGATTCGCGCCGCGACCACCAGAAGTGCAAACACAATCGGAAGTACTCTGCTGACCCCCGCGTTGCCATGGAACATAAGGTGAATACAGGGTTGCTCTTTCTTGACTTAATAGAAATGCAGGAAATTTGTTTTAAATTACTATTTAAAACAAATAAATAAATGTTTCCCCCTGGAAACAAAGCTAACCAGCTCCTACCTGTCCAACAGAAAACAGGCCAACTCCGCAGCCTGTACTTTTTTACTGGTTTTTACCGTTCTGGCAACCGCAGGGAGGAGGGGTCAACTTTGAAAGTGGTGTTTACAAGCCACGAGCAGCAAAATCCTACTCAGTATGCTTTTATTCTTACAGCAGCTAATGCACCTAGGTAGTGGGAAATGCTACACAGAATGAAATCAATGGGAGGGGAATACAATTGCGTAAGAAAAAGGACCATAACTTTCATACTGTATTGTTGTTGTAATTTACTTTATTTGGCAGAGCAATGCATTCATGACATACACACATTCACATCAAACGTTTGGATGTTCAGAAGACTTAACACACATATACTTGTACTTTTAAATCATTCATACTCAATGTGACTGAAACAAGTGGCTGTTTAAATATTGCAATAGTTGAGCATGGAGGAGATGTGAGCCTGCTGTAACCAAACCACTGGAAATAACCGAAAGCATCCTATGTGACCATGGCCTTCATCACATTACAATTGCATGTGTTGGCTGCATGTAAATGTGGTCAGTGTTCCTCCCTTGCTTCTGTCTTTCTGAGAAAGGTATGAGAAAGATACTACCAGAAATAAATGTCACTTCTAGTTCCTATATATTTTCAGATCGCTGGGCCATCGCAGCATGAATAATGAATTATGTTTTAAACTAAACAACTGAGGTTTACACCGTGTTTTCGGGTTTGGTGAGGGAAAGGTCAAGCGGGAGAATGGTGGAGAATGAGGACCTACTGTCAACTTTTGAATTGCACACTTGCACAACTCCTAAACCATAGGGATCACATGGATAAACTTGATTGTAGAAGGTTATACCAACTCTGTTGATATTACAGTCTGACTAGAGTCAACTGCCAATATAACTTTATATTTTACAGATTTCAAAGTGAAAGTAATCATATCACGTTAATTGAATGCACCAATGGATTATGTTGATGATCACAGTTTTAAGCATGTAATGATGGAGGTCCTAAACCACTGAGGTCTTGTCAATTTAGATACTGAATGTAGTGAGTATGCAAATGTAAATTACTTTGTGTTCCGCAGGCCCGGACACAAAGGATGGGAGGTGTGCCGCTTTCCTCTAAGGGAGAGGAAGCCAGTATAACACAGTTCAGCAGATTCTCCAAGACACTCATGACATGGGGTGGGGATGGTGGAATATTCGCAGGCTGGATGTGGGCCGGTCTGGTCAAAAAGTCCAGGGCCATTTTTCTTGTCCCAGTCCGTCCCTGTATTTAAGTAACGTTAGTGGAATTAGGTAATTTAACTATACACGCTGCATATATTACACTTTGAGTGCCTGCCATGACTTTTCTTAAACCACTTGGGCCTAAATGTTTGTGTGTAGTGAACGTACAGGTCTGCAGGAGTGTTTTGACATAGAACTTGTGCTGTTACAATGAAAGGAAAACTGTACAGTGTCTAAATTAGTCAGAAAATGTCATAAAGTGTAATATATGCAGGGGTTTATAGTTAAAAATGGCACATATTATGGCATTTTTCATTGTTATTATGACATCAAACATTTTCTTTTTGAAGGCTAAACACCCAAACCAGAAGTATTCTTTTCTGGTAATTACGAGATAGGTTTTCTCATAATTACGAGATACTAAGTCATAATTATGCGATACGGAAGTCATAATTACGAGAAACTATCTCTGATTTTTTTTTTTCTTTGGTGAATGCAATACGCTTCCGTAGAAAACGCCTGTGTGGACTAAGAGTTTATTATGCATGTCATTTAACTTCTCAGCTCCCCTACTGTCTCTGTCATCTGAGATTGGAGAGTGTTCTCCCAGTTCTTCCAAAGCGGGATCCTGAAATAATCTTGAATCCTGAAATGATCTTTAAAATTTGTTACGGAATTAATATTATGAGAGTGTTCCTGCTCATCATACTAAATTGCAACTTCTCATGTAATTCACCACTTAAACTTTAGTATATATGCTGTCAAAATTGGACTCTTACCTGTAACTTTTTTCCCATGTTTTCCCTTTCGAGAGAGAAACCAAAACTTCTCGCCTCATCATGTCCAGAACTCTACAGCCACAAGACAAATAACAGACCAAGCATGCGGACAAACTCCAGCGTAACTGATTAAATGCTATGGAAGCCCATTTCCGCCAGTGTGATGGAAAAAAAAAAAGATTCTGTAAGTCATTATGAGAAACTTTCTCAAAATAATGACTTAGTATCTCAAAATAATGAGAAACTTTCTCAAAATAATGACTTAGTATCTCAAAACAATGAGTTAGTATCTCAAAGTAATGTTTCTCATTATTTTGAGATACTAAATCATTATTTTGAGAAGGTTTCTCATTATTTTGAGATACTAAGTCATTATTTTGAGAAGGTTTCTCATTATTTTGAGATACTAAGTCATTATTTTGAGATAAGTCATTATTTTGAGAAAGTTTCTCATTATTTTGAGAAAGTTTCTCATTATTTTGAGATACTAAGTAATTATTTTGAGAAGGTTTCTCATTATTTTGAGATACTAAGTCATTATTTTGAGAAAGTTTCTCAGTATTTTGAGATACTAAGTCATTATTTTGAGATACTAAGTCATTATTTTGAGATACTAAGTCATTATATAGAGAAAGTTTCTCATTATTTTGAGATACTAACCCATTATTTTGAGATATTAACCCATTATTTTGAGAAAGTTTCTCATTATAATGACTTACAGGACCATTTTTTTTAATCACACTGGCAGAAATGGGCTTCCATAAGATTAAGATCTCTGTCATAGGACTGTGTGAACAATGGGTGTTAGGAAGGCAAAGCTCAGTGGGTCACAATTTGCTTCTCTTCAGTCGCCGTATTAATCAACATAAATGCCGACGTCACCCGCTGGCCAGCAAAAAATGAATGCTGACTGCTGTAAAGTTAATGCCCACCAGCAGGTGACATTCTGCTATGCCTGGCACCTTACAATGTTCATTTTGCACCAGCACATGAACAGACCTTTCACATTTTTCTCAGTCGATGGTGACTGAGTTGGTGTCGATGCCTTCTTACTGTGTTTATTCTGTTTTGTTCATGTTCATATTTTATTATTCATCTTTTATTAGTTTTTAAATGTCTTCATGGTTTTGCCCCTGTATACTTTAGTGATATGATTGTAAGATATGTTCCAACGAGATCACTCAGATCATCCAATAGTAATGCAATGGTGGTCCCTTCAGCTTTTAGTCACTATGGTCCCAGACTATGGAACTCTCTCCCACCAAACCTGAGAACCATTATCAGTCTGCACAGCATCTGAAAACATATTAAGCGGGCTTGCTGTAAGCAATCACACTATTGAAATTGCATTGCCATTTTCCTTTTCTCCCCAAAAATTCTTGTTCTATCTCCGGCCACACCATTTGCACTAGAAACACACACACACACACACACAGTTAAAAAGATTTATTTATGTCTACATAAATACAAGCATACAAAGGACATAAACAATAATGCAGTCAGATATTGAGTCAGTCAGTTACATAAGTGTCTAATTGGCAACCACATTGTTGCCTACACACAGGATGAAAACAGTGGCAGGTCGAAAGATAACAGACAGGATCCACTTCATGGGTATAATAAGCAACGCCTCCTCTGTATTGAGCGGCTACCAATGACAGCAGATACTGAACAATACTTCGCTAACTGCTTGGCCCTTTCTCTTAGGGAGACCAGCCATCTGAAGGCCCCTACCGACTAGCTTGTGCACATGACCCAGGCTGCCAAATATGAAAACTAAAAGTTTACACGTATAGCCTAGCTGTGAAATGGTCTGCTCCAGCTGTTGATATTTCAGCATCTTGGTTAGAAAGGCTTCCTCTAGGCTGGAGTCAAAAGTACAGCCGACCTCTAGAACGAGCACCTCTCTAAGATTTTCACTGACAACAACATCAGGGGTGTTAGTTGTAATATTAGAGAACACTTCTGAATCCTCACTACACGGACTGAACACACACACACACACACGCTCACACACACACTACACATTGGTACACATCCATCACACACACACACACAGCTACAGGTAAGTATATAGTACCAGTACCAGTACCAATATGTGCTAGTACCAGTATGTGTATAGTCGGCCACACACACACTACACATCGGTACACATCCACTCGCACACACACACACAGCTAGAATCACCCCAGCAACCACCTAGTACACCCTAGCAACCCCTAGTACACCCTAGCAACCACCTACAAACACCCTAGCAACCTCCTAGAACTCCCTAGCCACCAAGTTGAAACACCCTAGCAACCACCTAGAAGTGCCCTAGCAACCACCTAGTACACCCTAGCAACCGGTACTCTACAGCAAGCCCACGCATTTTCTCCAGGGAATGTATTCTAGTTATTATTATTATGTTCCATGTTGTTATCAACATTATTTATTTTTTAATCTCTCTCTGCCCACTTCTTGGCACCCTTGCAGCCTGACCGTCCTGGACCCAAGTTTTCTTCTATTTTTTTTCTTCCTAATGAGGTTTCCTGAGCATTTTCCTTGTTGTTCATTTTCAAAATTTCCTTTAAATTGTCCTGGGCTTCAAATTATCCTTCCCATAACAATATGCCTAATGGATAACTCATCAGGATATGTGGGAGAGACAATGTGAGACCTGAGGATCATAGCTGGATTGGTTGTCTGCCATTGGAGGCAGCTAGTTACTATACACTGGAGTATGGAGGTAGCGAAACATTGTATTATATTATGTCATGAATATTTCCCTCGTTTTATCCCAGTTACTATTAGAATACATCAGCCCGGTGATAGTCATAGGAAAGGTTAGAAACTATCTAACAGAGCAGTTCCCTTCCCTCTTCTATTATCTGATATAGTGTTGTTTCTCATCCCCAGATATTTGCCCTGGGAATGAGATGCTCTGTCACTGTGCTAAGGTAGAGCACAGCAGCAGATTCCCCCTGGGGCCGCCCATACTAAAAATGTATGCACTGCTGATAAGGCACATTGGATAGAAACGTTCTTATGTTTACAGATTCATTATTGAATCTGAAGGGGAAAACGCATTTGTGTGTAGAACATACACTCACCGAGCACTTTATTAGGAACACCTGTACACCTGCTTATTCATGCAATTATCCATTCAGCCAATCATGTGGCAGCAGTGCAATGCATAAGATCATGCAGATACAGGTCAGCAGCTTCAGTTCATGTTCACATCAAACATCAGAATGGGGAAAAAATGGATCTCAGTGACTTTGACCGTGGCGTGGTTGTTGGTGCCAGACGGGCTGCTTTGAGTATTTCTGAAACTGCTGATCTCCTGGGATTGTCACGCACAACAGTCTCTAGAGTTCACACAGAATGGTGCGAAAAACAAAAAACATCCAGTGAGCGGTGGTTCTGCGGACGGAAATGTCTTGTTGATGAGAGAGGTCAGAGGAGAACGGTCAGACTGGTTGGAACTGACAGAAAGGCGACAGTAACTCAGATAACCTGTTAAGGCTGGCCAACAACATCGTCTCTGACCCCAACCACGTCCTGAACAGTGAATACAAATTGTTACCATCAAATCGGAGATATTAATAGGGTTAGACTAAAGCACTCTTATGTACACCAGTCAATCCTAAAATTAGCTTAATCCCAGATCAAATAATACGTTGAAGGGCCTCGAATATTGTCTTTTGTGATTGTAATGTTATGTTGAATGTATGTATCTTTGTGTCCTGTCTTAATTTTTGTCTTTTCTGTGATGTTGCAAATGGAGCTGCTGTGATGCAAGAATAATTAATAAAGTATTATCATCATCATCATCATCATCATCATCATAACCTCTTTACAACTGGTGGTGAGCAGAAAAGCATCTCAGAATGCCACACGTCCAACCTGGAGGCGGATGGCACTTTGGTAGCCGGTTGACACTGAGCTGAAAGCAGATACCTACCCAGTATTAGTATGGTGTTCCTAATAAAGTGTTCGGTGAGTGTATTCATTTTTAAGAAACATGGGGCCAACCATGGCAGAGGATGCTGGTTAAAAGCAGTGGTGGAAAGTAACTAAGTACATTTACTGAAGTACTGTAATTTTGAGATACTTGTACTTTACTTGAGTATTTCCATTTGATGCTACTTTATACTTCCACTCCACTACATTTCAGAGGGAAATATTGTACTTTCTACTCCACTACATTTATTTGACAGCTTTAGTTACTTTTTAGATGGAGATTTGATACAATGGATAATATAACAAGCTTTTAAAATACAACACATTGTTAAAGATGAAACCAGTGGTTTCCAACCTTTTTGGCTTTTGACGTCTTACAAAAAGCAGTGTGTAGTCAGGTCACATTTCAGATGTCTATGAGATGTTAACAGCTCCACCAAATAGTGATTTTTCCCTCTAAACCTCACATGGTTTCATTTCAATAAATGTTCAAATGATCCAATATTTCAGCAAAAATCACAGATTAGAGAAAAAGTCCAAAAACTGAAAACAGATTTGTGTATCAGAACTTTGTTTTTTCTTCTTTCCTCTCCCATTAATCATCTCACGACCCCTCAGATTTATCTGGTGACCCTTTGGAGGGGCCCGACCCCTAGGTTGGGAACCACTGGACTAAACTAGCTAACTGTATATAAAGTAGTTCAAACTAGCTCCACCTCCAGCAGCTACAACAGTAACATGCTGCTTACACACTGATGCTTCAGTATTAATAATCTACTGATATCATATATAATAAAATATCAGTCAGAGGGACCAAACCACTACTTTTACTTTAATACTTTAACTACATTTTGCTGCTAATACTTATGTACTTTTACTTAAGTAGGATTTTTCATGCAGGACTTTTACTTACATGGAGTATTTTTACATTGCTGCATTGGTACTTTTACTTAAGTAAAGGATCAGAGTACTTCTTCCACCACTGGTTAAAAGGCTGGCTCTAAAACACACTGGTTAAAAGGCTGGCTTTGTTCTAAACTGGTAAAACACACTGGTTAAAAGGCTGGCTCTGCTGTAGAGCTGAGCCTGGACAGCCTGGAGGCAGTAGCAGAGGGGAGGATGAGGACTAAACTGAACTTTATCTTGGACAACACTTCAAAACTTAACTATGGCGAGCTGATGAAGCTACACACCACCTTTACCCTCCGGCTCAGCACCCAGAGGTGAACCGAAGAGTGTTTCAAGTGTTCAACTGTGCTACTGCCTCGGCAGCCCCAGCCTTAATCAACTAGGAGGCTGCTGAAGCCTGGGAGTACTGCAATGTCTATACAGTATGAACTGCTCTGGACTGGTTTCTGTCTTCCTTCTTTCTTCTGATCTGTGTTCATATAGCCTACATGGTCTGTACATATTTCTGGATATATTTCTTTGCATATTCTATTTCCATTTGTAAATCTGACGTAATAATATGAATAGCTGCCAATGCACATTTGCAGCTGGGATACATACTTCATCCTGGTCTCATAAAATTTTATGAAATGTGTATACATGCACAAAAAGTGAGAGAAATATGTCTCCCTATCATGAAAAGATTATGTGAGGGAGACATGTGAGGCAGTAGTTTGACATTTAAATAGCAGGGTGTGAAGGTCCAAGGGGTGGATGGGTAGATACATTTACTTCTAACTGCAACAACCAGGATTCAATTCCCAACTCATGACAATAAGTTTTTTCACTGTTGGTGAAGTTAATTTTGTTTTTATTTCACCATGGCCAGAACCTTAACTTAAACACACAGTATGTAATTTCAGCCACTAGGGGTCTCTCAATCAAAACAATAACAAAAGACGTAGTTTGATGACGGCGTGAAGTAGCGTGGGATCATGGGAGTTTTTTACGGGGACAGCTTCGGCGACAGAACGCGCAGCAAACGGGAATGAATAATCGTGGTCCGTCACGAGTGAGCGATAAAAACAATAGAATGAAAAAAACAACAGAGCGGCTAGCTAGCTAGTTGGCCGACTTCCTTCCTCACTCTCTGACGTATCATCTGGTGTTTCCCATGTTTCCCCGGAAGTTAGGGGGTAAAGGGGATATGACATCATGACAGGAAGTTAGGGGGTAAAGGGGATATGACGCCATCAACAGGCGACCAAATGAAACGCACCGTTACCTTGAATAAAATGATGGATTTCTCTGGGTTTGAACATTGTTGGAAACATTTGGGATAATGTAAGTACACAACTCCAAAAAATAGATAACATAGGTCTAGTCGTTTTTAGATATTTTAATGCGGAAATGTTACATATTATACCTTTAATGTTAACCAAATTGTTTTAGTTGCCTAACTTTAAAGGCATACTGATCAGGATTTTCCCCCTTGAAATAGCATAAACTCATCCAAAAATTATCCTATTCACTCATTACTTATGACCCATTGGTAGGTCTTTGCAGAGAGCCTGCCTTCTGCTTGGACTTTCTTATTTCTGAATGTTCGTGACATTTCTGCGTGTCAAGCTATTGTCAGTGGGTGTGTCCACCTGCAGCCAAAACCACTGCTAAATCGTTTAATATTTAAAATCCACGCTGGCTACAGCAGCGGTCCCGAACTCTAATACAAAGTAACTGGAGTTCTGGTCAGAGCTATAGTGTGAGCTGGCAGCTAGCTACCGTTGTTAGCGTAGCTTCATTGTAGTAGAAAAGCTGATAGCTAAGCCAACCGCAATCTCTGAACCCATCGTCTCCGGTGTATTTTCCGGTGTAGCCAGCGGACATCCGGGCCAAGACTTCCTCTTCCGTGCGCCGGTCATTGTTTACAGTCCGATTAGCAACTTGAGACACGAGAATGGAGTTGGAATACAATACACAAACATCGATACTCTTTGTAGGTGTTTTAGGTCCAGACGTCATTTTGGCTAATCTCTATAAACAGATATCTGCATATGAGACGTCGTCTCTCAACTCCAACTCCATTCTGCACCTACCTGTACAACACAGAAAACAGGCCAACTCTGCGTCGCTCTTCATTCCCATCCTCTCCTTCAATACTTGCTAATGGGTGAAAGCGACCCCAGATTTACTCTCGTTTTGAAAGGAGCCTTGTCTGCTTGATGTTTTGTCTCACTGTACTTTTTTTTTTTTTTTACTGTTTTTTACTGTTCTGGCAACCACATCCCTGTGGGTCCCTGGGGACTGCCCATTGTTCCGACGGCCCATTATTCCGAAACCCTAATAGTCCGAAAAATGTCCACCCATTGGACCGAAAGCCCATTTGTCCAACAGCCCGTTATCCCGGAGGTGGTTGGGTTGAGGCATGGGGTCACTGAGGTTAGGGTTAGAGCAAGCTTACGGTCAAGACTGTCAGAAGCCACGGTTGTGGATGGAGCCAGGCATGGAGTTTTCGGACTATTGGGGTTTCAGAATAATGGGCCATCGGAACAATGGCATGGCACCGGGTCCCTGGGGTCAATCTTGTGTTTACAAGATACAACCAGCAAAATCCTACTCAGTATACCTTTACTCAAACTTGTTTTACTTGCATAGACATTACTGTTAGCTAACCTTGTGAAAATGGTATGTTCAATTCATGCTATTGTCACATAACCCTTTTGTGGTTGAGGACCATAATCTTTACATAATTTGTGTCCACTATACGTATTTGCATTTCACAGTTTTTGCTCATTTCATAAAATTTTGTGGTTTACTTCCATTTGTATATGATAACAAGTGCACTAGTGCTTTCTAGGTGCTTGGGTGGAGGGGGGGCAGGGGGTATGCATGATTGGAGTGAGTGAAAGCACGGTGTCTGTCAATAGGACTTCTGAATTAGCATGACAAAGACTGAATTTTGTTATCTTCAGTGTGATCTACTTTATCATCGTCATTATCAAGGGCTTAGAGCATTTTCCTCATTTTATGGGAGCGCAACAAGTTTAAATGATTGCATCTTTTTTATTTAAAAGATAATAAGAAACCATTCATACTTTAACATAGATTAAGATTCAGAAAATGTATATTCCACAAAAAGCTATTTGTTTTTTAAAAGTCAGTATCTTCAACTTCATCTCTTTTTGCATTGTATGTCTATGAGCATCATCAATCTGTTGTACCAGAGATTTGTAATTTTATGATAAACAATCAATTTAGCTGTGATAAATCCTCAAGGTGGGCTAAAAATTTTCTGACACTTACTGACTAGAAAAATGGGACTTCTTTAGCTACCTACAAGCCAGACAGATTTTAATGAAAAAATAAAATATGCAGAGAAGCCTGAATCCAATTTAGCTAATATATTCATTCAAGTTCAAGTTCATTTATTTCTATAGCCCTTCATCACAAGCATGTCTCAAAGGACTTTACAAGAGCCTACCTTGATCTAACTGATCAGTAATCAATCACAGAACAGAATGATGTAACACAAACACAAGGAAGCAAAACAATTCATTAATATGCATACGACAAAACAACAGAAAAGTAGTCTCAAGACTAAACTAGTATTACACAATCCTCTACGACCCATTCAGCAAACTATATCAAGTTAAAATGTGAGAAGAAATCAGGCCTAGAGGTTTCTGAGGAAGACAGGTTAAATATGTGTCTTATACATACAACTTCCACCAATTCAGGTTACTGGAGGGAGTTTAACTGGAGGAACCTGATTCAGTATTTTGTTACCCCTAATTAAAACATCTGCAGAGAGGTATGCTGAAGCAAAGCCTTTGCTGGAGGAAATCTGGAAAACAGCCAGAAGATCATTTTCATATCTTCTGGGATTGCTCAGTTGTCCAGCCATATTGGCAGGAAGTAATAAGCATATCATTGGAGCTGAAATTGTCATTCTTTCCTAACCTATTCCTTCCTTCCTATCTACCTAGGCAATATCCTAGATCACTTTCTGATTCAGGACAAATACCTTCTTATAAATGTTTTAGCAGCTAACTACAGCTATATATAACACACAAGTGGCTGCAGAAACAACCTCTAAGACTGAATGGATAGCACTTGTAAATGACATTGGTAACACTTTACAATAAGGGTACATTAATTAAGGGTTAGTTAATGCTTATTAAGCATTAACTAACCCTTTAAGCAACAGTTAACTAATGTGTCTGGTAATCATTTACTAATGGTGTTCATGTTAACTAAGGTATTATTTGATACATTATTTAATAGTCATCTTTATAAACTATTAAATAATGTATAAATTAATACCGTAGTTAACGTGAACACCATTAGTAAATTACACATTAATTAACTGTTAATCAAGGGTTAGTTAATGCTTATTAAGCATTAACTAATGCTTAATAATAATGCCGAGACTGTGGGGTCCCCTGGCAGGAACAATAAGAAGAGCTGGGTGTCGTCAGCATATGAATGGTATGAGAAGTCATGTGAGCGGATGACTGCACCAAGTGAGGTGGTGTGTACTAAAAAGAGAAGGGGTCCAAGCACTGACCCTTGAGGTTCCCCTGTGGACAGGCAGTGTGATTTAGACACTTCCCCCTACAAGACACTCTAAAAGAGGTACGACTCAAACCAGCGAAGAGCAGATCCTGAGAAGCCAAGCTCAGCGAGTGTGGATTATGCCTAAGTAAATATTAGAAATATTACACATATAACCTTTAAGTAGGCCTACTCAAGTTAATAAGATTGCTATTAGCTTAATTAGCATCAACTTCAAAAGTGTTAATTCTTATAACACCTTTGTTTTTATCAGATTCTGGTTCTCCTTCCAGTGACGTGCAGATCATTATAATAATTTATTCAATGAAATAGAGGTAAGATAAGATAATTTAAGATGAGAGGAAATTTGTCTTGGACTCTGTGTTGCTATGTCACTTAATAAAAACATCAGTTCCATAAACACCATACTTCACATCATGTGTAAGTGCAATGCACCGAACAATCTAAGGTTTTCACTTGAGTCTTGTTTTGTGTTTTTTGTTTATGACTACACATGTTCTTCTGACCATCAGAAAGAGCTCTTCAGAAAGAGCTTTCCATACTAATTTTTGGCCAATATGTTCTCTTTCCTTTATTTTGTGGTATTCTTCTTCATCTATATCCAATTCTCTCCTGCTGCAATGACCCAATTTCTCCATGGGAACAATTAAAGTTTCACCCTATCTGACCATAATGGCAAGTCCCTGAGAGACTATACTGTATATAAGATGATACAGATGTTAAATACTGTAATAATATGGTACAGAGGAGAATTTGAGAGAAAACTGAGTCAGTGTCTCCTCCACTTTGTTGTTTCTGATTGGACACATTCCCCATTTTGCTGCATTATGTGCCCATATCAATCATACTGAACTTGCTTCTTTCTCTTCTCATCTACACTAAAATCACTGTGTCAAAATTACTGCATTTGGAGTATTTTTTTTATTTCAGAAATAAATGTATCACTTATCCAACTTGTTCCTCTTAGTTAATCCAATTTTGGCAATGTTAAGCAGCACATTGTGTTTGGTCCTGTGGTACAGGGCTCTATTTTTGTGAATCAATGGCGCACGCTGCAAAGTGAGACGGCACGGCACACCTGCAGCACAGGTGAAACAGGGTTTGATTAGGAGGAATACATTAACAGTAGGTGTCGTGGGCATCAATCATGACCAATCAACTCGCCTCTTTTCCCTTTAAAAGCAATGTACTCGGCACTGGGTGCACAGCACTCTGACAATTTGGTGATGGAAGAGAACAGTCCGGAGCAGATCTGCCGCAAAGCTTCTCCCTAGAGGGAACTGATGTTCTTGTGTGGGAGGTACAGAATCGCCACGAGTGAATGTACAGAACCTTAAATAAGCCGCAGAGGGCAGATGATGTTAAATTAGCTTAGGAGCTAATTGGGAGATAACACATTTGCCCCCATATTTACCAACGGTTTGCGCTGGCACCAAATGCTTCTACACACAAAAAGTAGCTTCACTGATGAAAGTCTTAGAGCTATTGAAACACTTAATACTTTTCAAAGACAACTTAAAACCCATCTTTTTAACACTGCCTTTAAGTAGGATTTATTTTCTTTCCTTCTTCTGGGGTCTTATATTACTTACATCTAGGGCTGAACAATTGATCGAAATTTTATCAAAATCGCAATATGGTCTACTGCAATTTTCAAATCGCAGGAGACGCAATATTTGTTGAAGGCGAAATGTGTGTCAAAATACCATTTTAAATGAAATATTGTCATGCTGCAGAGATGTCCTGGCCTACACATCATATTCTACAGACTTAAGAAAACATCTTTGTTTGGTACAGGTCCCCGCAAAAATCACACCATAATCATTTTAATACGTTTTTCAATGAAAATGAGAATAATGATGTAAAAATGATCATTCCCTCTAATATCGCAAATCATATCGCAATTTCAATATCAGTCAAAATAATCGCAATTAGATATTTTTTCAAAATCGTTCAGCCCTACTTACATATCTCTTATATCCATTATGTTGGTTTTTATTTTGCGTAATCTGTTGCAATTTTCTCCTGCTTTTAATATGGGAACCCATGGTTTTACTTACCTCAATGTTTTGCTATCTTTTTTTTTATATATCATGTGGAGCACATTGCACTGCATTCCTTGTATGAAATGTGCTATACAAATAAATGATGATTGACTGATTGAAAATAGGTATAGGTTGCCAAGTCACGGTGGATCCCCGCATTGTCCAAAATTTTGGCTCTTGGCCTCGGGGTATTTTCAGTGGATGGTGGCATATACAGCAGGGATGTCACAATCACTCTTGCACTGTCTGGGGTACTAAAGGCAATGCTACAGTGACAGGGACAACATATCCCATGTTTCCCACAAGCAGCAGACGAAATCAACACCACCAAAGTTGATGTATTTTCCATAGCGGGATTCCCAAATGTCATCGAAGCAATAGATGGAACACATGGGCCCATAATACCACAATCTGAAGATCCCCACCCTACTCCATGAGTGTCCAGGTTGTCTGCAATGCCCGGTGTTTCATCACAAAGGTAGTGGCCAAATTCCTCAGTCCAACCCACGATTCATTCATAATTAACAGCAGGCTGCATGATGTCAATGGTTGGTTAGGTAAGTGTGAAGATGTTTATATATAATTCACTCTGGGAGAACTCGTATCTTCTCTTCCTCACAGGTGATGACATTTTCTGAAAGTGGCTAGGCACAATCCCAAGACTTATATAGCACTTCTGGTATTCTAATTGCCTAACTGCGGCTGACCTCATTTGCATGATAGCTGATAGTAAATCACTCGTTAAACTGGAAACAGTTGGGGCAGTTAATTTTTTTGAGTGCACTACTGATTTGTGAGTTGGTAAACATGTGTTGCTCTGTTCCTCGGAGAGCCGTTGACCAATGTAGGAAACGGTTCAATGATATTAGGCGAAGAGCCAAACAGAAGTTGGCGGTGAACCACAGGCACACAGGAGGGAGGGAGGGAGGGAGGGGGGGGTGTGGCATCCACCAGCCAGCCAGGCCATATATCTATAGAGGATACGGCCGCCTCCGCAATTCCCACTCCATGCGTCATGGCGCAACTGACAATTTTATGTTGGATGATAATCATTCACACCATTGTATATGGTTAGAATGAAAAATGTTGTATCTTACTTTTTCCTGCTTGAGTGAAATTGGCCAACATATCATACACAAAAGGGTTGTTAAAGGAATAGTTCACCCAAAAATGAAAATTCTGTCATCATCTACTCACCTCACAGTAGTCCTTTAAGCTTTAGAATAGGATCGATGTGTGCACTGCTTGATCGTTACTGACACACACCCGACAACACCGTCTCCTCCCACAAAAACATCACATTTTGAAGCAATTAATAACTTGACGCGCCTCTAACTTTTCTTATTTTGTAGAAATGAGACTTTTGTGAGTGAGTGGCATAAATTGTGTAAACTACACTTACTAACTGTAAGTTTAAATAGTTTCAAATACAACTGGGCAAAACTAGCAGGAAGACCAAAAGTAACCTAAAGAATTATAAGGTGTTTATTTTTAAAGTAATAATCTGAACATTTATAAAAAAATAAATGTTTGTTTTTCTAAACACCCGGTGTCAGACAGATAATAAATAAGGGATGCATTTTAGGTTTGTTTGGAATAAATAGAAGAACTGGGTAGTGTGAGCAGTGATAGCCATCATGACTGAACAGAGCGCCACCTACAGAAACTCAAATTTCATCAACAGAAAATCCAAGTAAGTAAATCCAAGTAAAAAGACTTCACAGTACTGGACACACTGTTTGATTGACAGGTGATCTCTGGGAAGTGCAGTGCAGAAATAAGCACCAAAGATGGAGACAAAATTTAAAAAACAGAATCTCACAGATTGTGTGATTGTTTAAACTTTCTGGCACTTGTACAGTGTTATATGGCAAACCCCAGCCATCTGGCACTTGACAGAACTAAAGCACGGTTTGGGCTAGGTCTGGTTAACAGATTGAGAAGAAATACAATGTGGTTCTGTGGTCCTCAAAGAGGTGCTACTGTATGATCCACATGAAAGCTGTTCATGGAATTTAGAAACACAAAGAATGAGAGCTGACTTGTTTTTCTCTCTCTTTCTCTCTGTCCAAATATGTCTTCTTCATCCTCCGGAGTCATTCCTATGTTTCCAGGGTCCTATGTTCCCCAGTTCTACATATGTGGTCTACCAGGGTCCTATGTTCCCAGGGTCCTATGTTTAACCCTAACCCTAAACCCTAACCCTAAACCCTAAACCCTAAACCAACCATATTATGCGAATACAGAGCTGGGGAACATCTTTTTCAGGTTCCCATTATGTGCTATATAGAGCTGAGGAACATAGGACCCTGGTAACATAGGACCTTGGGAACACAGGACCCTGGGAACATAGGACCTTGGGAACATAGGACCCTGGGAACATAGATACGCTCCCGATCCTCCTCACTCTGTCTTTCACACTCAACCCTCTTCTTTCTTTACCAACATTAGAAGTCCTGCTGTTTACTATACGTTATGTTTTTTTTCCCTCCCATTCTGTCCTACCAATGATAGAAGACCAGACTACTTTCCTGATGTCTTGGAATTGTCTTAGTCTCGTTCCTATTTTGACTCAGACTTGTCTTGGTCTTGGCCACTATTGGATGCTGACTCAACCTTTCCCCTGCATATCTAAAAGCTTTCAAAAGACAACATAGGTGTGTCCACCTGATCTGAAATGCAGTCTGATGTCAGTCAATCTTAGATTTGGGCCCGCCACTGGAAAGCTGAGAATTATTGAAAAATCTTTCACAGACAGGAAGCAAACATTGTCCTCTGAGTGAGGTCTGAGATCTAGAAGTGGACAGAGGTGGGTATCACACACCCAAAGTTTAGCTCTGCACACCCAACGCTTGGTTGTGTTCTATGTGTTTTGAATGCCTGTTATGTCTGACCTGATGGTGCGTTCCATTTGAACTGGGAAGTCGGAATTTCCGAGTTCCCAGTCGGAAAGTTCAACTGGAACGCCCCCTGAAGTCGGATTTCCGACTCGGAAAGTCGGAAGAACCTCACCAACCCTGACCTCAAAATCCAAGATGGCTGCTCCACGCCTCAAGCTGTAGTAATATACTGTTTATTAGCACTTCTGTCTTATTTGTGTCTCATTAAATCAGTCGTACACACAGTACTGTCCAACTTCTATCTGTGGACATGTTGCTACGGTGTTTGTATGCGCAAAATACAGCACAATGCGTAGTTATCAACTGCTAACAATGGCTAACCTGGCTAGAGCAAACCACACTTCCCCCACCCCGTAAAATAAAAAAAACTAATTGGAAGTGGAAATTCCAATTTAAAAGTTAAAAGTTCTTTATTTAAATAGGGTGAGATCAGCTTTAAAATCGCTCTAAAACACTGGTAAAGGATTGTCAAACCACTTGTGGTTTTATCATTACTGTTAGGTCTTTAGTTACCTATTTATGTGGAAAATGTTTTGAAATAGTGTACAATTTATCTGTGAGTGACTTTTGAACATGGAGAGGTACTATTTTGTTCCAAAATATTTTTTCAGGTAAATAAATAAATGAAGTGTATGAATGAGTGAATTAACTATCCCAGAGCTCTATCACAGCTGTGATGTTAACAATATGTGTTGTTGTTTTTTTTAAGTTTATTTGGACGTGGATCCCCAGAGGAGCATGCCATTCCCCGGTCCCTTATACCAGGGGGCAGCAGACCCCAGCACATACTATTTGAATGAGGACTTCACAATCATGGCAAACCTGATTGAAGCTGGAGACTTTCACACCATAACAGGTTAGATAATAATAATAATCATAATAATAAAAAATAGTAATAATGTTGATAATGTTGTGCATGCTAACCTGTTACTTTTAGTATATGTGTTTTAGACAGCTGCCAGGAGAACATCGATGCCGCATCCGACCCATCACCATCACCCGTGCCCATGCCAGCAAATGAGGGCTTCAGCAAGGACCAAACCCTGTTTTTGATCGAGACTGAGGGCGAAGGTCTCCCAAAAACTCTGAAAGACCTGAATGCACGGCTTAAATCTGCCAAGGCCAACAAAAAACAGCTATGGAAAGACGCAGCAGAAAAGTTGGGCCATTTCACGCAGTCTTTCTGCCCTGATAAGGTGGCCAGGAAATGGAACACTCTTGTTGATGCATACAAAAAAGTGAAAGATAATAATAAAACGGCAGGGAAGGGAGCCATACGCTTCCAGTTTTATTCAGAGATGGATGACCTTCTGGGAGGGCAACATGATGCGGTCTTCCCTGTTGTTGGCAGGGATGCCACTGCGCTCTGACCACCTGGTGCGTTATCCTAGATGCATATAACCAAGTTGTGAAGAGAGGGTCGCACTCAGAAATATATTTCAATCAGGAGAGACTAGGATGAATGCTCGAATGAAAAAGTTTATTCATGACATGAAACGAGATGTAATCTTTGGCGTAAGCTCCATGGAGGAACTCCTCCCATTCGTGAAGTTAGGAGTACATCCGGGATAGACGTAGGAATTAGGATGTCCCCCGGGGGAGTTCCTCTGGAGCCTGGACATTGGTGGTGATGGGGTGGTGGAGGGACGAAGGTAAGCACAGTGACTGGAATGACAGCAGCATACAGCATAGATCTGAGAGAAGGACAATAGCACAGAAGGTGACGTGTATATACTCCCGTCACTTAGACGATTGGCTCTTTGAAAAAGAGAGGGAAGTGACGGCTAACTCTGATTGGTTCTCTGGAAAAAGAGGGAAAGTGTTCACCAACTCTGATTGGGTAAAGGGAAAGCATGAATGAATGATAAGTAGTCTTCCTGATTGAAATTACGTAATACGTCACAATTCACTAGATTTAATTGTTCATCTGTCACAGAACGTTTTTGTCCATCCGGCCTTCATCAGTGTGTACAAATGAAGGAATACGTTCCTTATTTATAGGGGACAGGTAGATTGCCAGGTGAACCTAATTTCTAATCATTGTGGTGTTGTAATCACATGGAAACACATCACATAGAATGGAATCACATAGAATTTCACTGTCAGTCAATACTGTGCATTGTAATTTCAAACAACTTCATCTGAAGTACATCTACCATCCAGTTAGACATACTGAAGTGACAATATTTAAAATTAGCATTATTCACAAAGCATATTCCAAAACAACTATGGCTATCACTGTGGGCCTCAGGTTCCTCACCGTTCATAAATCAGTTCAAACCAATAGTTGGCAAAAACCTTTAAACATGTCAATATAATCAAGGGATCAGTACAGCCTCCAAAGTTATATCTGTTATCAAAGCCACACTTACTTTTTGAAAAAAAAATTTTGAGGGTTTTGAGGCTGTGATGACTAAATTGTTGGACAAGCTGTAATCTGTTGCCATTTGAAGAAGCTTGTAATGTTCGATGGGAAACAGTTAGATTTTTGTATATAAGCTCTCAGGACAAGCTGTAATGTGTTACATGTGTTACAGTATTTTGAAGTTGTTGCCCAATGTTTACTGTGCCATTTGAAGATTTTTTTGTCCTAATAGTACTTGAAATTTGTATACATTTTGCACACAAGTATGTCACTTTTTTGGACATTGTGTCTGATTCTTTGTCTTGTGATAACAAATTATTGTTTGGATATTCACTGAGACTTTTTTTCCCTAACACTTCACCACTTGTGGGCTATGAATAAAAGGTGAAACAGTTAATTGAGGAAAAGACTTCTTTACTGGTACACACAGAATGTACAAACAATCATAACCACAGCAATCAATTGAGAAAATAATCAGCAGATTAATCCATAATGAAAATAATCATTAGTTAAAATTACTTAAAATTAAGACAAGTTATACTTTGGCTTTATAGTAATAGGTGAGCACTGCTGCAATTTCAGAAAGAGCAGGGTACAGCCTTTCATAGCATGGTCTTTTATGGAAACTCTAAGCACTTAACATACAGGATAGTCTACTCGTTTTCATCTCCCTTCCTTGGGCAGCCATGTGGGTGTTCCTGACATATCTCTGAAGCACCAATGCACATATTGTGTATAAAACAGGCTGCCATTGTGATCATCACCACAGCCTCAATCCGGGTGTTCTGCAGATCTCGAAGACGCCTCCGCTTGCACTTCATCCTTCCGAAGGCTTGCTCGACGACCACCCTCCCACGGCTGATCTTGGAGTTCTGCAGCTGGTCTACTTCAGTAAGAGCCCCATTGTCACGCTTTAGGAGTGATGACAAATGGGAAGGCCTGTCCAATGTAGGCACTGTCTCCCAGCGAGCTGTACTCGCCCATCTTCTCCTGCCATGTCGTGTAGAAGTTGGAGGCCCTCAACATCCTGGCATCATGAACCCTGCCTGGTGGTCTAGCAAAAATGAATGAATCGCCCCCTCTCGTCTACAATCCCCTGAAGGAGGATGGAGTAGAATGACTTTCTCTTCATGTAGTCTCCTCCTCTTATGTGTGGCCTCTGCACCCTAAAGTGGCACCCATCAATTGCACGGATGACACCACTGAGGCCACAGAGGCGGTGGAAAGCAGCAGTATTTGGCCAGGAGACAAAGGTTGGTCCCATTGTACAAATGATGTTGAGCACTTCTAGGATGATCCTGTGTGCTGATGACTGTGACACATCAAACTTGTCTGACATCTCTCTAAAGCTGTTTTGGTTGGCCATGTACCACAGGAACATCAGCACCTTCTTTGTCACAGGGACTGGTGGTAGACCTTGACTATGTTCCTTTTTAATGCCGTTCTCCTGCAACTTCATCAGGAGATATTCAAACTGTGGCTTGGTGACTCGGAAATGGCGTGCAAAAGTGTAGTCATCCATGTTCAGCATGACCTCCCACTCTGTTCCAGTCTTCAGGATGATTCGCTGTGTTGACCGCAGCACAGTGGATATCCGTATCCTAAGTCAGAGAAAAACTGTATTTAAGTAAAGAATATCTGACATTTAAATATTACAGTCCTATCTATTATCATTGTATTATTTCTATTTCTAATTAATTTGATCAGCTCTGGCTGATAAGCTTAAGCACATTTATTAAAACGTACGTTATACATATCCCATTTAGCAGACTAATATTATAAATTATATTGGAAAAATTACGTTTATAGTTAACGTTAAATATTCTGAAGAGCCCTCGCCCTTTGTGTACTGGTTACGGAATGACAGATTAAAACGCAGTCAAAATGTTTTTTACACAATGAAATATGCTAAAAAACAAACATACCTTCTGCGCCTTCTTTGTTCTTCTATGATGTTTTTGAGGTAGACCTCATATTTGTTCTGTAGTTGTCTGTATTCCCGAAAGAGCAAGCACAACAAAGGTTTTCCTGGAGGCGTCCATCTTGGTTTTCCGACTTGTTGTACTGGAATGCGGTCAACTCGGGTGTGATGTCATTCCCAGCCCCGATTTCCGACTTCCGAGGTAAATGGAACACAGCATGAGAGATTAGCTCGTAGCAAAAAATTGAAGAGAGTACACTTTAGCTGGTAAATGTAATTTGATCTAAAATGTATAAGTCTCTGTACATTTGTTAGTATCACTCGTGGTTATTATTTGTTGTAGTGTTGCGCTGCATTAGGAGCTTTGCTGCTGGTGGCTTTAGGTTACTTTATGTTAGCTAAGTAGGCCTAACCTGGCTAAATTAGCTAACGTTAGTTAGCACGCACACCGCACAACACACTAGGGGGTGTCTGAGTTGTCAGCACATTAAGTCTATGCATTTGTTAGTATCAGTTCATAATTATTGTTTGTTGTAGTGTTGTATTGCATTAGGAGCTTTGCCAGTGGTGGTTTTAGGTTACTTAGCTAGCTAAGTTATTGTCTGTAGACTGTAGTATGAATAAAACAACATGATCTCACACAAATACATGACACGTGTTATGGGAAAATAATGTTTCTCCACCACAAACTGAATTATATTCCCCTGCAACGAATTGAAATATGTTCCTCTGCCACAAATTTAAATACGTTCCTCCGCCACAAATTGATTTTGTCCCAAAGGTTGGTTTGACTTGACATGGGTCAAATTTGACCGGAACACAATAGGACCCTGGGAACATAGGACCTTGGGAACTTAGGACCCTGGGAACATAGGACCTTGGGAACATAGGACCCTGGGAACTTAGGACCCTGGGAACATAGGACCTTGGGAACTTAGGACCCTGGGAACATAGGACCTTGGGAACTTAGGACCCTGGGAACATAGATACGCTCCCGAATGCCGGTCGGCGGCATCAAAGGCAAATGCATTCGCCCATCCACCACCCCGTCCACAACTCCCTTACTAGCTTAAATGCTACTTCAATGTCACACTACTTCCTGTTTATAGTCTCCTTCACATCACCGTTTCGTGCTGGGAAAATGTAAATTTAACACTTTACATTCTACCAACACGTCAAGCCGTGTTCATTTCACGTTTTTCTGTGAGATCAGGTTGGAATTACAATCTCTGATTGCCCCCCCAAGTCAGAGCAGTCTAGAACCCGGCCAGCCACACTCCACTTAGTCATTACCTCCTTTAGGTGCACTGAAAAAAGGCTACAAAAGAAACATGTGTTTTTAGCTATATTTGGAAAATTACATCACTGATAAGCCTTTTGATCAGAAAAATGTCTTATCATTTTTCATAAACTTTTTGGCTCATTATTAGATAGCATGCCAGTCAATCCAACAACACCTATACACCATAATACACTATTAAAAGGAAATGTATATATAATGCAGTAAAAGAAAGATCATAATACCCCTTCAAGTTTGTTACAAATATAAGAAATTGCAATACACCTACTATTTATTGGTAAAAAAAACAAAAAAAACAGGGTCATTTATTGATGTTTGGGTAACACTTTACAATAATTGTTATTGTAACCTGATACAATGTTTGTTTTGCATTGTCCCTGACAAATAAACTAATAAATAAATGAATAAATAAATAAATAAGGGTCACTAAGTTAAGGGTTAGTTAATGCTTAATAAATGTCAGTTAACGCTTAATAAGGGTTAGTTCATGCTTAATAAGCATTAACTACCATTAATTAACAGTTAACTAATGTGTAATTTACTAATGGTGTTCATGTTAACTAAGGTATTAATTTATACATTATTTAATAGTTTATAAAGATGACTATTAAATAATGTATAAATGAATACCTTAGTTAACATGAACACCATTAGTAAATGAGTACCAGACACACTGTTAATTAAGGGTTAGTTAATGCTTAGTGACACTTATTGTAAAGAGTTACCGATGTTTGTTTTATTTTCTCCCCGGACCATAAAGAATTAAAGCATTTCAGTTACCTTTAGAAAGGACTAATGATAATGCCACCATGACGGAGACTTACACAGGAGTGACAGAAGGTATGACATTTCGGGAGGTTATGGTGGTCAGATATTTTACAGACATTTCCACCAAAACCACTTTTAACTACACGATTTGTAAGTCTGATCATGCCAAGCGTACATAATTATTTATTCAACAAATGCATTTGCATTGCTATTGATCCCAGAATTTCAGCAAAAAAAAGGTTCTGCTTCAAGCAAGTAGAACATTTTGCGACATTTTGTAATTTCCATCCAGCTTTTCTAATGAGACATAATTTGCAAAAAAAAGTACTTGGATAGAAACCCAGCTAATGTTGATGCGTGTATAGGCATAGTCGAGGTCCTGCTCTCCTGCTTTTTCCTACTTTGTCTCTTTCTCCTCGCTCTCATTCACCCATCGACAGCAGATCTCCTGCTGCATTTTTATTCATCTTACTCTCTCTCCTCTCTGCTCTCTCTTCCACCCCCCCACAATAGGTATCCCGCTGCACTTTTATTCTTCATCTTCTCCCTTTCTTTCTTTCTTCCTCCCTCCACTCATCCCTCTCCTATCTGTGTTGCATTGCTTGCTACCTCCAGTCGTCGTCCTGCTGTCATCTCCTATGGGCTGCGGTCCGAACCGAAAAGGAAGAGAGATCAAAGCCTCCCGCTGCTCTCAGAAGCCGCCAAGATCAAAGGGTGGATATATAGGCAGACTCTCTCTCTCTCTCTCTCTCTCTCTCTCTCTCATACACACACACACACACAGTGCACAGGATGAATCCCATCATACATCTATACAGGGACAGTAGTCTGACAGATAGAGGTGGTCTAAGGTGGTAAAAAAAAAAAAAGAAAGTGCTTTCAGTAGTTGGGTTTCTATTCAAGTGTTTTGTTTTTTTGTTGCAAATTATGATTATCAAATTAGAAAAGCTCCATGAAATGTCCTCGATATCTCCAAAAAAAAAAGTTTTTACACTCAAAGTGGAAATTTTCCTTGTCTATGAAGAAATTATGTGATAAATAACAAGTGAATGAAAATAATGACAGAGGTTCGGCATGATCGGCCTAAAAAAGTTTGCGTAAAAAAAAACATAGCCATAGGTGTGTTTCTGAGAGAATGAATATGTGAGAGAGAGCCGGGTAATACTGCGAAAAGGGTAAGAAAGAGAGAGGGGGGGGAGGTAAAAACGAGAGAGATGAGGGCAAGACGGAGGGAAAGACAAAAAGAGAGAGAGAAGTGGCTGCAACTGATAGTGGGTTGGACTCCATCCTGACTGAGGAAGCGATTCCAAGGCACGGCTATTTCAGTCTACATTATTTACATCCTTTTTTCACACAATGTACCATGCAACTTGTCAAAGACGTGACCGCTCTATATCCTTTCAAAATGTGTAATAAAAAAGTGAGCAAATAATACTCTCACTAAATGAAAAAAGAACGCTTTCTTCCACAAGGAATCAAACAATCTGTCCCAGCAGTTCCCAAACGTTTTCATGTCTCCAGTAGTCGATTTGAGGGGGGGTGTGAGGGCATGCCATCCCCCTTGAGATAACAATTGTAAAAAACCATCCCCTTTGTAAAACTGCCATCCCCCCCTTTCATCCGTGTAACAACCCATTATGTAATAACATGACAAAATGTAATAAATGTTCACTTCATTATGTAAGAATCTGTCGCATTTTGTAATAATCTGCCGCATTTTGTAATACACAGCCTGAACGCAATATGTAATAAATTTCTCCGCATTTTGTAATAAATTATTACATATTGCGGTGTGTGTGTGTGTGTGTGTGTGTCTCCTGACATTTGTGTGTACCATTATTTAGATGTTTGTGTCAGTATAACACTCAGTGTCGTGCAGTTTCTATTCTCTATGAACCCTCAAGTACAGTTTCTATGAAGCTAAGGAATAGCTTCATAGAAGTGACACTTAATGTAGTTTTGACCAATGAAAGATACTAATCTACTGAACTAATAGTATCTTTTTAAAATGAATTTTGAGTCAGTATGATTCATGCTAGAATGCATAAAATAAACGTTGTTATAATGTTATAACGATTTTTATGAATGAAGACATCAATTTTGGTTGGTTATTACATAATGCACCATATTATTACATTTTCATTAAAAAAAAGTGCAACTCCCGTATTTTGTAATAACCACCTCAATATGTAATAATTTATTAAAAAATGCGGGGAAATTTATTACATATTGCGTTCAGGCTGTGTATTATAAAATGTGGCAGATTATTACAAAATGCGGGTGTTGTTACATAATGAAGTGAAAATGTATTACATTTTGTCGAGTTATTACATAATGCAGTGTTATTACATAATGTGTTGTTACAATCCCTCTTTATGGCACTAAGATACCATTCAATCAAGAAATGTGTAAGCCATTTATTATTGATATTTAATCATTTTAGAGAATATAGCGCATCTGGAGTTTTCAGAAAATCCGAGAGTATACCTGGTGGGCCGGGAACCCTTTTTTGACTCGCCCTGAATCTTTTCACAGCGGAAAAAAGAAGAACAATTAAGAACTGCGTTCCGACAGTGAATTTGATGATGGAATGTGTGTTCCGGTTCTAACAGAGCGCTTAAACCAGTGATTCTCAACCTTTTTCATATCAAGGACACCTAATTTAGTCTACATTAGGGCCATGGACCCCCATTTGATGGGATTTTCTATCTTGGACCTAAATCTGAGAATATTTTTTATTGTTAAATATGATTTTGTCCAGAATTTCATGACTATCTGTATTGTAGGTAGAGAGATAACAGAGAAACTATGATCAAAATAGTAAGTCTTCTACATTCGGTAATTGTTCTTATAAATGAAATAATGAAGTTTAACAATTCATCAATTTGCTGGGGACCCCCCGGAATGCCCTCAAGGACCCCTGGTGGTCCCCGGACCCCACGTTGAGAACCACTGGCTTAAACAACTGCTTCATTCCGTTTTAACACCAAAATTTGCCAGCTGGGCCGTGTTTGGGACCTTCGGGCCAATCGCAGTGCTTAAAAACGGAAAACTCCACCCAACCGGGAAGTCGGGCTATATTAAACAAGCGCACAATCAAATGACAAGCACAGACAGTTGTGTTAAAATGTAGAGAAAGAACCCTAACCCAGAAGAGTGATAAAGCAACGAGTTCAGGTGAATTTAACTTGTAAACTGACAGAAATATTGTCATTTTCACATGATCCATCTTTGTAACCAACTCCAATTCTGAGGCCAGTGCCTTGGTTAAGGGCACTGGCAGGAGTATCTGATACCTAACATGCCTAACATGCATGTCTTTTGAGTGTAGACTTACCTTTGTGCTGTTACAATATAAACAAAAGGGTAAACAGCTGGTCCCCCACCTTCCACGCTGTCTTCTTCACTATCAAATTGTTTGTCCCCATAAGACCCCACCATCCCCCCTGAAATTTGTGTACACATCGACTACTGCATGTCTCAGATCCTCATTTGATCAGATTTAGTCCCAGGGAGCCATATGGGAAGATTTTAGCTGTTGATTTAGTGTTTGATTGTAGAGCTGTCCACACTGCACATGGGGGGATAACAGTGGTGTGAGAGAAACCTCTTATTACAGTAGTCATTTTTACACATTCTCTAATCGGGATAATTTCTTCCAAATTAAATTACAGTGAAATTAAACTATCGCTCATTTTGATGAGGAACGCTCCTCGAGGACCCCTGGACCCTCTGCAAGGACCTCACTTTGAGAACCACTGAACCCTGTCTGCATGCAATGTGGTTATTATTGGGAATGTTGATTGACTGGGAAGCCAACAGTGGACGACAGCAACATCCCCCCCCCCCCCCCCCCCCCCCCACACACACACACACGAACCTTCAGTATGATAGTGAAAGCTTACAGTTAACAATCATGTTCTTGTCCTTTTTCCCAAGTTCCAAAGTTGTTGGAAATTCTTTATTAGGAATAACCCCTTGAGATGTACCATCTCGTTTTCAAGGGGGTCCTCAATGACAAAAATACAATATAAACACAATTAGACAAAACATTTAACAAAAACAAAAAATAACAACGAGATAATTAAACGATACCAAAAGAGAAAAAAAAACAACAATAAATATCAAATAATAAGACATACAAAATCAGGAGATCATAACTCCAAGCAGAGCATGAAAGTGGATCATTCATTCATAGATTATAGAAAAGTATTAATGTATTAATGTCAGTGAGAGCATTAAGTAATAAAGTTATAAAACATAATTATAGAGGTGTTATTATGGACATGTACAACTGATCCTACAATAAGAAGACAGGGTATTTTTGAACAGGTGGAAAGATGATATGGCCCGAATATTTACAGGTAGATGATTCCAATCAGAGGAGAAGTGTGTTGTGTTCATTCTGAAAGCTAGTCGGAGCATACAAGCCTCATAAACCACAGTCTACTGCATAATCTGCATTTAATAACACTATGTAGTGCAATACTTTTTAATTTGTGCCAACTGGCAAGAGAAGAGTGAATTCCCGCACACTGTCCTTTTACTTGCAATAAACTTTATTACTGATCCAACGTTTCGGTCCTTAGACCTTCATCAGGTAAAACTGAGGAACAAAGAACATTCCAGACAGATATAGCCAACATCTCCTCAGGTGAGGCCAATCAGGGACCAAGAGCTGTCAGGCAATCAGTCCCACAGTCTGTATGCATTTAGCCAATTAGAAGATTCAAGATTCAAGATTCAAAAAACTTTAATGTCCCCGAGGGGCATTCAAGTTTTTTGAATCTTGAATCTTGAATCTTGAATCTAGAAGGCACAACCCACCATCGAAAATGGACATTCCACAATCTATGATGGACGGCAACTACATCAATTTATATACAAACATTGACTCATATAGTTAAAGTTAAAAACAATTTATCCAAAAATAATATTGGGCTAATGGTAAATCTCAGGGTAGCATTATCATATCATTATCATTATCATTATCATTTCACTGTTAGGCTACCCCATAAACATACCTCTAAATAGGCAGTAGATTACCACAATACAAATAGCCACATTCAATCATATAAGAGTAGAAATAGAAAATAGGAAAAAAAGAAAAAATACAAAAAATTGAATCTCACAATTGAAATACATTGGCCCTCATTTATTAAATTATTTAGTTATTTAATCATTTAATATAATTATTAATTATATTTAATTATTTATTCCACGCAAAGCTCGGCATTTATCAATTTGGACGTGAGTGGAGGCTACGATCAAATCTCACGTCAAGTCTCGACTCGTGTACGCAAGTTCTGGAGTCAGCGTGGACTTGCGGTGGCAAGTCCACGCTGACTCCAAAACTTGCGTTAGAGTAAATCTGGCTGAGTCGGAGAATTGTTATTAGACCATATATTCTGACTGGCATCTAAGCATATGCAGCCACATATTCATCACTTAAAAATATGTAGCCTATAGCAAAATATTCTATTTTGTAAAGGCCTACATCGACTATGTGTCATACAGCCTATCCCTAACATAAATAGGTATTTTCATATTGTTTGCAATTAACGGTGTTAACAGTTTTCTGGTGATTAATTACGATTAATTTCTCTTTCATTTTGAGATAGCCTACTTGTTTGAGGTCTGACCATTTTTTCTTCACCTAAATGTAAAGAATTGCGATACAAGCTATTATATTAGGCTACTATTATATATATAGGCTATACATATCACGGATGTATAAATTAAATATTCAAACCTCAGCTGGAGTTCGATTGTTGATCGCTGTTGACCGCAGCAGTGATTTCTTTCCATACTGCATTTTTCTGACTTCCTTTGATGACTTTCCAGGCTGCCAAATAGAACTAATTGGTTCAATTGGACTTTAGACGTTAGAGTTTCTATTTGGAGGTCGGAGAAGTTTCTCTTCTTGGACGTATTACGCCTCTCCATGTGGTAAACTCTGGGGGCGTGGCCTCTAAACCGAGAATATTTAGGGGCGTGATATTTAAATAACGCCCGATCATTCTTACGCTGTGATTGGCGAGATACGAACGTTTCATGAATCACACGTGAACCCTGTCGTAAGATGATTTCTGCGCTCGGATCTGCGCTGGTTTCTACGGTAGATTGATAAATGAGGGCCATTGAATCTCACAATTGAAATACATTGAATCTCACAATTGAAATACATAAACATAGGGATGATGAAGACAATGTGCAAAGATCATCCAAACAGGGCTTCAATACCTGGGCAAAAAGGAAAATTCATCATTAGTGGATACATCTATAAATCTGATAACAATCAAATAGGAATATGTCCTGGCTGATCTCATAATCTTAATTTGTACTAACTAAAATTTGTACTAACTAAAAATGTAACCATTTGAAAGGAAAATAAAAGTAACGAAATGCAAGTTTGAGTAAGTAACTAATAACTGATTACATACGCTGAAAAACATGTTAAGTTGCTCGTTACCACAAAGATGAGTTTAACTTTAACCAAGTTTTTTTATGTGACTAACCTTAAATCTAAACCCAACCTTGACCCTAACCTTCATCGAATTCTTTTGTGTCTATTCCTAAGCCATTTCTTTTATCTAAACTTAACTCTAACCTTAACCGAAGTTGTTGACAGTGTATTGATAGTAATTTGAGCAGCTGTACTTGACAATCAACTTCTAGTTAGTTGACATAAATTACAGATAAATTGTAATTGCTGTAATTGTAATTGATGTAATGTTAACTCCATTAAAAATAAGCTTTCACTGAAATTTGAAGAAAAATGGTTTGAAAACGTTCTGTCAAAGCCAAAATTAAGGACATATCAAACAGAATTTTGGCCCTGAATTATATGTTACATCTCGTTTATCTAGAAGCCAAAGATGTTTGGTTGCACAGTTGAGAGCTGGTATTCTTCCTCTGGCCATTGAGGTCGGTCGATTCAAAAATATCCCGGAGGAAAACAGACTGTGTGAGCTGTGTGATTTGGGTGAAGTGGAAAGTGAGTCCCATTTTCTTTTGTACTGTACAAATTATGATGAAATTCTGGTGTTCAGATGACCAAAAACTGGAATGGCTGTTTAAATTTGATGTGTTCTAACTTTACAAACGCAAATGGAAATATAGATTAATACAGAACAGATGGATGCAATTTATGTAAAAAAGATATATGCAAGGGGGCAACGGCAACAATCTCAGGAAACACCTGCAACCGAAGCAAGGATGTAACATTGGAGGGGTTGAGGTCTGCACCCTTTTAAGGGCCCCCTTATAAAAAAAAATGATCCCAAGCTACCACTCAGCTATAGGGGTATAAGTCTTATTAGCTGTATATATAAATTGTATTCCTCACTTTTAAATTGCAGACTTGTAGACCACCTTGAGAGGACAGGTTTGCTTGTGGATGAGCAAAATGGATTTCGAAAAGCCAGAGCATGTATCGATCATATATATGCAGTCACTTCCATTATACGTGCAAGAATTAAGGAGAATAGGTCTACATTTGTTTGTTTTATTGATTTCAAGAAGGCTTTTGATTGGATTAATAGGGAACTTCTTTAATATAGGTTGTTAAATTCTGGAGTCAATGGGAAGTTTTATTATGCCATTAAGTCTCTTTTTCAAGCAGCTGTTGCCTGTGTTCAGGTTAATGAATACACAACTGGATGGTTTTCCCAACAGTTTGGTGTGAGGCAGGGAGATGTTTTGTCTCCAACACTGTTTTCTATGTATGTCAGTGATTTAGCTCTTCAAATTAAAGCTTCCAGCTTGGGAGTTAAAGTTGATGATCAGATTGTGGGCATATTATTATATGCGGATGACACAGTCTTACTTGCTGAACATGAAAAAGATCTGCAGATTATGCTGAACATTGTTGCGGAATGGTGCTGGAAATGGAGACTAGTGGTGAATCACGACAAAACACAAATAGTACATTTTAGACAAAAATCAAGGGAGAGAAGTTCAGTTGTTTTTAATTTTGGTTCAATAGTGCTGTCATATACTGATCAGTATAAATATCTTGGCTTGACGCTGGATGAGCACATGACGTTTAAAGAAGCTGTCAGTGTTGTAGCTCAGTCAGCGGGTGGAGCACTGGGATCTGTTCTGAACAAGGTTAAACATTGTGGTAATCTGGGATTTCATACTTATACACAACTCTATAATTCATGTGTGTGTCCCGTGTCTGACTATGCTTCTGGTGTTTGGGGTTTCCGTGAACATACAAGTTGCAACACTGTGCATCACAGACCTATTCGACCTTTTTTGGGAGTCCATAAATTTACTTCAGTTTTGGCCATTAATGGAGATATGGGATGGGAATCTCCAAACATCAGACATATAGGTCAAATGCTTCGGCTTTGGAATAGACTTGTGAAGATGTCTGACCAGAGACTCACTAAAAAGATATTTAACTGGGACATTTCGCATGGTCATCCCTGGGCCAATGAGTTGAAATCCTTATTTTATTTGAACGATTTGTCATTTATTTTCCAGAACAGGTTACTTTGCGATATCCAGGAGATTAGGAGTAAAATGTTTCTCATGTATAAAGAAAAATGGTCTGTTGATATATGGTATAAACAAAAATTACGAACTTACTGTCTCATAAAGAGTAACTACAGTGTAGAACCTTAGTGAAGTATAATTTAAACAAAAGACAAAGATCCCTATGTGCACAGTTACGTTCAGGAACATTACCATTAGCCCTAGAGACCGGCAGGTTTAATGCCACTGCAGAGGAGGACAGACTTTGTTTGTTATGTGAGTTAGGTGAAATTGAGAACGAGGTTCATTTTTTGTTTTACTGTCCTGTCTACGAGGACGTAAGGGATGTACTTTTTAGTAAAATGTCCTCTATTTATGTTGATTTCTTTGGGTTGGATGATTATGAAAAACTTGAGTTGTGCTTCAAGAAGGGAACCTATTGTGTAGCAGATTTTATTTGTCAAGCTTGGGAGAGAAGGCAGAATATTTTGTTTAAGACCGAGCTGTAAAATAAGCTGTATAATAAGCGGTAATCTTGTTATAAGAAATGTTTTGAAATGTATGGCCGCTGCAACGGTAACTTTGGTGTCTTGTAAACCCATGAGGGTTGGGCACTTTGTGTGCATGACACGAAAATAAAAGAAATTTAAAAAAAATAAGGGCCCCCCCTGGAGAATTTTTTTGGCAAATAGATTGTTAAATGGCTATTTCTTCTAAATTTTAAGGGGAGAAATACCCCAAAACACCCTGATCTATATATCCCCCAACCTAAAAAGCCAATTTAGTTTAATTAATATATGGTATTTAGGTAACACTTTACAATAAGGGTACATTAATTAAGGGTTAGTTAATGCTTAATAAGCATTAACTAACCCTTAATTAACAGTTAATTAATGTGTCTGGTAATAATTTGCTAATGGTGTTCATGTTAACTAAGGTATTAATTTATACATTATTTAATAGTCATCTTTATAAACTATTTAATAATGTATAAATTAATACCTTAGTTAACATGAACACATTAGTAAATTACACATTAGTTAACTGTTAATTAAGGGTTAGTTAATGCTTATTAAGCATTAACTAACCTTATTAAGCATTAACTAACCCGTATTAAGCATTATCTAACCCTTAACTCAGTGACCCTTATTGTAAAGCGTTACCCATTTATTAAAATAACACATCAAAAGATGTGTTAAGCGCATTTGAAGGCATATCATTATCCCTTCCCTCTGTCCCTAACTTGACCAACGGACGACAAACGTTCCTTCTCTCTCACAAACGGAGCTTGCATGGCACAACCAAGTTTTAGAATGCAGGGGAGAGAGAGTGTGGAGAGGGCCAGCAAAAAAAAATTCTGTTTTTTTTTCCATTCATTTTAAGCAGTGCAGTGTGTTTGAGTGCTTGAGGAAAGTTTCTACTGAATGCGATTCGATCCGAGTTGTACCAAACTGCCAATCCCTTCACAATGTGCAAAGGTTTTCACTCTAAAACACCATCAGCTACAAGCCTATCCCTTTTGGGAAAAAAATGTTTTCTGATGCTTTAAAAATAAAGCAAAAAAACTCATAATAAAAACTCATTACACCATTAAATATGCTACTTTTTGTAAGGAAATCTTAAATTGGCAGATAACAATAATAATCCATAGTAAATAATGTGATGCCAGCAATCCTTTTGCAAGATTGTGAGTCCCATTTTCAAAATAGTGGTTGCCTCAGTCAGGAATTAAACTCTGTTGTCCTGACAACCAGAGATAATTAGTTGTGTATAAAGCCTGTTTCTGGATATTTTTTCTGCTGTAGGGAGATGACCATGGCCCTTGACCCCAATTACCTCTTCCCTTTCCATTAGCAAACACCTTGATACCTGCTTGGCATGAGGTCCACAAATCACAAATGTATCAAAGGTAGCAATAACTAGTGCACAGTCAAGCATTACACAGAACCACTACCTTACAGTCACACTCCATTACATCAGTGGAGGAGAGTGAGTAGTATCTATAATGGTAACATATCAAAATCAAAATCCTAATGACACCCAATCCTAGAACCTCTGTCTTCTGTGACAGCTGAGTCAGGAGTAAGTAAAGTAGTAAACTAAACCATAGACTGAAACATGCAAATTCTAACACAAGGAGTTAAGCCCCAAAAAGCTTAAATCAAAGCAGTACACACTCTAAGCAAATGCATGCTCTCACACACCCAACCTCCAGCACACACTGCGAGAGAGAGAGAGAGAGAGAGAGAGGGAGAGAGTGAGAGGGAGGGAGAAATACTCTGTAGTGAAAGTCAATCAGGCAATTTCCACTGACCAAAGTCCAAGACGGTTTCAATTGAAAAGCAACGGGTGCCATTGATTTCAATTTACTTGTGTGGGGAAATAAAACTAGCAGAATCAGCTCACAACAAACCTGCACATGTTCAAATGCGCACGCGCACACACACACACATACACACACATACACAAGCACAATCTCTTAACATGGGCAGTTGATTTGAAGTCAAATAGTAACCACATAAAAAAATATTGTACAAAACCAAACCTAGACTGTCTCATTGGTCAAATAAGCTGCTGAGTGATGAAACATCCACACCAAAATCATCCATGTGTCCCCAGTAGATCGCTGGCTCTGGTCCTCCATGCTAACGCTTCATCATGCACTATTTTGAGTGTTATTAAAGGAATAGTTCACCCAAAACTGAAAATTCTGTCATCATCTCCTCCCCCTCATGACAGTTGAAACACAGGTGAAGTTTGTCCATATAACACACAGGGAGGTTGCCAGCACAACTCCATAGCAGCCTTCTCCAAAACAACTGAAGTCAGTGGGGACCAGTTCTTCAGAGTTCCAAAAAGACCTACAGTATATTTACGCCATCATTTAGTGCAAATCTGAACTACAGCTGATTGATTTGCAACAAATAATGGTGTATAGGTCTTTCTATTCACAGTGTGATTGTTTGGCTGTTTTTGTTTTGGAACTCTAAAGAACAGGTCCCCATTGACTTCAGTTTGTTTTGGAGAAGGCTGCTACCAAGTTGTGCTGGCAACCTCCCTGTGTGTTATATGGACTAACAAATTTCACCTGTGTTTCATTTGGCATGAGGGTGAGTAGATGATGACAGGATTTTCAGTTTTGGGTGAACTATTCCTTTAATACATGATAAATAAGTAGAACCAAGCAAAACCCAGCTGTGTGTGTCTGCAATTGTAAAGGTTCTAATGAAGAAAATGGATGATAACACTACTCTGGAACTCCTAATCCATCTATTATTCACTGATTACACCAGTCCAGCTGGACCAGGAATTGCTGGTATTTTTTCTTGCTGGGGTTAGGGGTGAGGGTTAGAATGATGGCTACGTGGTAGACTGAAACACACAGTAGATGAACTTCCCATCCTTTATAAACTTCCAGCCCAAAGTGAATCATTCTGATGGTAGGCAAGGCAAGGCAAGGCAAGGCAGCTTTATTTGTATAGCACATTTCATACACTGAGGTAATTCAAAGTGCTTTACAGAGTAATAAAAATACAGTAGGTAAAGGCAAAAAATTTAAATTATTAAAAAGTGCAAAAGTACAGAAGAGATCCACAAGATAAAAGACTTAAAAAGTAAACTAGTGCAGTTCAAATCAAGTGAAATAGAAAGATAAAAGAACACAACAAGTACTCCCACTTTCAGATGCAAACATTTGCTGGTTACACCTTCACAAATGCTAAGATTTGCTTCTTTTCTCCAATTCATATCATTATTAAATGAATACTGAATGAAAATTTAAAAAAAACTCAAGACGCATTTTAATGCCAGGTGTAACTGGGGTGTGAGTGTCTTTGAGTTTGTGTGTTTGAAGAGGTCAAAACTCCAGCAACACTTGTAGTATATAGAACAACTTGTGTGTTTGAGACAGAGCTTCATCATCTGTCACGTTTGGCTCGTCTCTCTCTCTCCAGGCTTCCTCATGGCGGGCAGGCGGGCGCTGAAGGCCGTGCTCGTCGACCTGAGCGGGACGCTGCATGTCGAGGACACGGCGGTGCCGGGGGCGCAGGAGGCTCTGAACAGGTAGGGCTGGGCGATATGGACCAAAAATCATATCTCGGTATTTTTAGGCTGAATGGCGATACACGATATATCTCTCGGTATTTTCTACGAAGTGGGCTAAATGTTCAGTTGTAAGTCAAAGCCACATGTGAGATGTCACAAGCACTTTTATTAAAACAAGACTGTGATCAAAATAAATATATGATATGGACAAAATCAAATATCACAATATTTTTGACCAAATACCTTGATATCGATATTGCGACAATATTGTAGGGATGACTATTGGTGCTTTCACAAAATATTTACACAATGAGATTTTTGATAAATAATCATCAGTAATGTGGATATAATGACTAAGTGGGTAAAGGCAACAGCTAGAACAGTCTGGTAAGTTCAGAAAATGACATCACTTTACTGTAATGCAGCTTTTAAAACCAGGAAAAGACAACACTCATGCCATATCATGATATTACGATATCCAAAATCTAAGATGATATCTAGTCTCATATCACGATGTCGACTCGAACCTGCGACCCTGTTGTACTGGTGCAACAGTTATATGTAACAGACATTTTGGTAACCCTATAAATTACAAGCCATTAACAGAATGTTATAATGACTGGTAATATCTAAGTAAAATAGATTAAATAACTTTTTATAGCATAAGAATGAGTGGTAACTACTGAGTAAGAAAGCTGATTTTTACCTTTCTGGGGTTTCTGTTGTTTTCTGTTTTTATTTGTGTAGAGTTGGTATGGAGTACGTTTGTATACCCATGTGAATATTATACATAGTCAGTACTGGCATCTCTAAAATATATAATATATAAAATTGTGTGTATTCTACATTATAAGCAAATGAAACCCTAATGAAAAAACAGAGATGTCGTCACTTTCTGTAATGACTGTCCTCCCCTCTGTGGAAGATACATCAGCAGAGATACTGAAGAAGCTTTCTCCCTTTCTGAACTAGTTTAAGCTTTAAAACTCTGCAGTAGTTCCACTTATCCCACTGTTATAATTGGAGAGCAGTTTGTGTGTTTGTGTGTCCCACCATGGAGGAGAGGAGAGGAGAGGAGGAGACAAGGACAGGACAGGAGAGGAGAGGAGAGGGTAGAGGAGAGGAGACAAGGAGAGGGGAGGCGAGAGGAGAGGAGAGGAGGAGAGAGGAGGAGAGGAGACAAGGAGAGGGGAGGAGAGGAGAGGAGAGAGGAGAGGAGACAAAGAGAGGATGAGAGGAGAGAGGAGAGGAGACAAGGAGAGGAGGAGAGGAGAGGAGACAAGGAGAGGAGAGGAGAAGAGAGGAGGAGAGGAGACAAGGAGAGGAGAGAGGAGAGGAGACAAGGAGAGGAAAGGAGGAGAGAGGAGGAGAGGAGACGTGAGGAGAGAGGAGAGGAGACAAGGAGAGGAGACAAGGAGAGGAGAGAGGAGAGGAGACAAGGAGAGGAAAGGAGGAGAGAGGAGGAGAGGAGACGAGAGGAGAGGAGAGGGGGAGAGGAGACAAGGAGAGGAGAGAGGAGAGGAGACAAGGAGAGGAAAGGAGGAGAGAGGAGGAGAGGAGACGAGAGGAGAGAGGAGAGGAGACAAGGAGAGGAGAGGAGACGAGGAGAGGAGGGGAGGAGGTTATAAATTCTAGTCTAATACAGTTAGTGGTAAAACACTGCTGGTTGCATTCATTGCATGAAAATGTGCAAGCATGGATTCTCAGGGGGAAAAAAACTCAAATGTTGTCTCTTAAGATGATTTCCAGGCTAACAACTCTGTAATTATTCAGTAAACCATATGAGCCGTTTAGCCTCATTGACTTCCATACGATGCAACAACAACAACAACAACAACTGACGTACCACAGGAGAGATAAAGAGTGACAAGGCTGTCTGTGACTGTCATGGCTGTGTTGATAGTTCCTGTTTTGCTTCACGCCCCGCTGCTGTTTTCCTACAGGACGCCAGAGACGATGTGGGCGGGGCTCAGAACGCAGGAATGCTGGGAATTCTGGTCAGGACGGGTGAGTTGAGAAACGGGCCTCTCCCTCTCTCTCTCCTCCTCCTCCTCCTCCTCCTCCTCCGGTTTCTTCACTTTTCCTCCCCTTCTCTCTCACTTCTTTCCTGAACTGAAACTCTCCTCCCTTCCTCTTCCTCTTCCAGTGTCACGTCTCTCACTATATGTTTCATGGTAGATTCCCCTGGTTCACGTGTCATTAACTTCATTTACATACATCTAATTAATTCCTCAACAGAACTAATTCCAAGAGTTTGATTCCAAAATTAGATTGAGATCCACCATTTGAAAAAGTGGCAAATGCTAAATGACTCATGTCACAAAATGAAAACACTTTTTTCAAGGACAGCAGATAACTTACGGCCTTGGATGACAAAGTGACAACAGAATGGATTCATAGTATTCTGGAAAGTAATTCTTCATTTACTCTTAATTTACTCCAAATGAGTAGACATCATGTTAACACCTTGACCAAACTACAGTAAGCTGACCGGCCCGATGCAGTGGAGATTTCAAGTGATTTGCTCAAACACATAAACAGTTACGATAAGTTGAAAATAAATAAATACGTTTTTGGGATTCATGGAAGAGCGAGAAGAGACTTGTCTACATATTTTAGTCAGCTTTAATTATTATTATTGGCTTTTATTATTGTTGTTTTATTGTCTGTAAAACACTTGTTTTTGAAAAGTGCTACAGCATATAAATAAAGTTGGTGACGATTATGATGTTGTTATGACAGAGGTGAGACTTTGCTCGAGTCCCAAGTCAGTCTCAAGTCTTAAAGTAGAACACCAAGTCAAGTCAGGAGTCAAATCAAGAGTCCAGTATTAATTTAATATCTTAAAGAAAACTAAATATCTAGGACTTTTCAATGCAATATGGTTTTAATAGGATAAAAACTTGGTAAGAGCATCATGAGTTTGATTTCTATAATCAGTTTCAACTTCAATAAATTCAATAAATTGATTTATTGAATAAATTCAATAAAAAATGATTGAATAAATTCAGTCATTCCATACAAATTCAGAAAACAGAATTTAAATTCAGTCGTCTGCTGGAACAAATCTCATCACTTTCAATCATTTACACAAACACAAGATCTCAAGTCAAGACTTTAGAAACCTTTTCAAGTTATCAAAGTACAAGTCAAAGTTGAGTCCCAAGTCACCAGAACCCAAGTCAAGTCAAGTCTCAAGCTATTAAAATGCTAGTCAGTCCAAGTCATGTGACTCGAGTCCCCACTCTGTGTTATGATGATTATTGTTGTGGTCGATGACGTTAAATCTTCTCTCCTGTCAGGTAAATACAGAGCGGGAGACGAGAATAAAATCGACCCTCCTCCCTACCTGACGTGTGACAGTTTCCCCGACGCTGTGGAACACATCCTGAAGACTCTGCTGTAACTGCAGCTAACAACTACACACACCAAACTACACACACCAAACCACACACCAAACTACACACACCAAACTACACACACCAAACCACACACACCTCCAAACCCTTATCAAGTCTTTAAATGGTACAGGAACAGCTGTGTATCCTTACTGGATCTCCGACTGTGCGGACATGGTACAACATCAGTGTTATATTAGTGGAGGGATGCTAAATAAGGATTACCATAAGTTATTAAATAATTCTCCTAAACTTAAGATAGATTTTATTGAAAATGGGGGGGAAATAACCATCCGACCGTCCCTTTAAATTTAACTAACCGTCCCACGTTCCACTGAGATAAAATTAAACAAAAGGTACATTTGGGCTGGAAATTGCTCACAAACTACAACAAGTCTTTCCATCTCTCAGTCCAGTGTGATTGTGAAAATTATAAAATTGTGTATTTATGTGTCAACAATCCTGTTTTGTCATTAGATCATGATGTATGAAATTATGTTTGAATAAAAAAAAAAATGCAGCAAATGAAGCTACAAGAATACAATAAATGACATTGATGATAAAAAAAAAAAAAGATAATTCAGCTGCTTTGTCTTTTTTATTATTTTATTGTACTTATCATTTTATAGATGAGCTACATTAAGAGAGAAAGCATAAATAAATAGCTTATTCTTACAATGGCCCCATCGAGTGAAACTGCAGTAACTGAATTTGCATATTTACAGTAGAAAAAAAAGATAAAGTTTCTCTTAGGCAGATCTGTTTCACTTGAAGTGTTTTTTGTATATATATTTCTTCCTCATGCACATGTGCGCGTGTCTCTGCATGTGTGTCATGTGTCTGCACACGCGTGTCAGACGGACTCGTACTCTCTCTCCCAGGCGGTGTATCTGTCGGTCAGGTTCCGGGCCGAGGGCTTGGTGTGAGCGATCACTTCCAGGAAGTCGCCGGTTGCCACGGTTTCCAGCTTGATGGCAGGCATGTCCGAGTTCCCTGTGGAGGAAAACCACAGTGAGGAGACGCATGACAGAACATACAGTACAGCTGTGGTGGGGATTGAACGTGTGATGTGGTTGGAGGACCTGTAACTGCTGGGCCAGTGTGTGTGTGTGTGTGTGTGTGTGTGTGTGTGTGTGTGTGTGTGTGTGTGTCCTACCCTCCTGGTGTGACTCCAGAGCATCAAAGATCTTGCGGACGGGTCTCATGGCGGCCTCCTTACACACCAGTCTGATATCAGAGCCAGAGTAGCCCTCTGTCTCCTGACACACACACACACACACACACACACAGTGGTTAAACAAGTAAAACAAGCAAATCATCATGAACACAGATAGATGAGGCACTAATGTGAGTTTCTTTTCCAAGTAACCTGTAAGATTCCTACGCAGGTCTGGAAAAGTATGAAAAACAAATCTGAGAAGTCCCAGTCCCTTGAAAAATGTCTAGGAAAAGTATGTATTTCAGTTCTGATGCAGTCATTACTATGAATTTTGTCCTAATTGTATTAATGAATAATTGTCAGTTAAAGAGTGATATGGCCTAGTTGACAGTCACATTAATTTTCGACCCTGCTCACGACCTTTGACACATCATCTCCTCTCTAACTCCTCCTCATCTTTGTCACTTCCCACTGTTTGCTGTTTAATTTAAAGCTTTAACGGCATAAAACCACATCAGGAAAGACCCAATACGAGTGTCTGGAGCCTGTGGGCTGCATCTTGCCCCGAAATGAGATTTAATTCCAAAAAGTGATAAGCAACAAGCCTAAAGAAAACCATTTGTCAGACTAAGAAGAACAAGAAGCTCTTGATCCTGCAGGGAGAGCTGCAGGACTCGTGCTGTTTTTAATCCATATTCATCTGTATTTTACAGAGGAAGGAAGCAGAAGGACTTGTGGGTGCTGCAGGGTGCGGGTGGACCGATGGTTCCTCTGTCTTTTAGCCGTAAAAACACACGGGATAACATGGGAGAGTCTCACATTCGGATCAATATCTGAATAGAGCTGGCTGATGCTTGTGTGAGTTTACCGTACTGCCTGGTGTACGAGCGCACACTGTATTTCTACTTTCATACTCACTCATACATATCACACACTCACATTTTTTGCTTTTATTTTGATATTATTTTTGTTATTATTGTTGTTGTTGCTTATATATATTTTGTTTTTATTAGTTTGCCATCACTTTTATGTAGTCGTATTATTTTCTGTATGTGTATGTGTGTTCTCTATAACATTGTGAAATTTTAACATTTTTTAGGTGGAGGCTTCAAATAAGCCGATTGGGTTTTCTGCCTCTCCCTCCTCTATCAGTTCCTAATAATGTGATACTTTACTGATCCCTGCAGGGAAATTCTCTTTTCTCTTGCTCCTCCTCCACCATAAAGTCAGAGTCCAGGTCCTGCAGCTGGTAGAGATTCACTGCCTTGCTCAGGGACACTTCAGCAGGGAGGATACTTGCTGACACGAGGCTTGATAAACACTGAAAATAAAGTTTACAGCCTTGTTAGTTTGCCTTAACAAGTGCTCACACACCTTCGCCAGGCTTTCGTAGTCCAGTTCAGTCCGTAGCTCCACCCCTCCTGTGGAGCTGAGAG